>NC_089649.1:0-235000 GCF_037042795.1 Molothrus aeneus | reverse complement strand
TGGGCATGACTGTTGAATTCCTGGGAATGAGAGGTGACCCCATTTCATCCATATGTATGGCTCTGGCTCAAAATCAAGCTGCTGGTTGCAGATTTCTCTGTGAGGAGAAAATGGAAGCAATCTTGTGCCTTCTGGAATCAGGATCAGTGCTTGGACTCTGGCTGGCTTTCCCCAGGAGCAGGCAAGGTGAGATCCTCCGGTGTGGCCTCACATGGGTCAGACAGGTGCTCACTACAGACGTGCCCAGGGACCTGGTTCTGGCCTTTTCTCTTTTCAGGGGCCACTGCAGAGCTACAGGGACCAGCAGGAGCCAGTCCAGGGCACACATCTGTAGGATTATAACAAAACCAAGAAACCATATTGGCAGCTGCTGTAAAACTGCTTGACAGAGTTGAACTGATTAACTGAGAATTCTCAGCTGAGAATCCAGCCTGGTGGAGCCTAGTACCTGTGCTGGCACATGCAGAGCATAGCCAGGACATGGTTTTGGTTGGAAGTTACAGCTATTTGGGAACAGTAGGGATTGGATGGCAGGGCCTTAGTGAAGTGAGAGGAGAGGCCACAGGCAGCCCCAAGTCTGTACTTAACTCAGGCACCTGTGTGTCACAGCTCTGCCAAGCCCAGTCCCATGTGGGATTCTCCTCGCCACAAAGGCCAGAACATCACAAAGACCATCTTAGATCAGTGTGACAAAAGCCCCAGCCATGCTGGTGCCTCCTTCCTGTGTTGGTGCTGCTTTCACACTTGCCATGAGTGTTTTCCCCTGCTGTGCACCCTTCCTCCCACCCCTCGTGGGCTGCAGTGCCAGGTGCACACAGGTTGTGTGAAGTTGGGGCAGATTTGAACTGTGCCCTGCCTCTGCCTCACACCAATAAATGTCCTCTCCTGCGGTGCCCAGGGACACGCACGACACTTAATGACACCCAGCAAGGTCTGCAGTGCCAAATGAACTGGGATTCTGGGAATGGATTATCTGTGCCCAGCTCAGAGGTACTGGAAATGCATTATCCAGTGTCTCAGGCTCATGGCTTGGAGTAGGGCTGGGAGAAGAATGCACTGTCAGTAATTTACTTCATAAATTTAACCTTCCAACATATTTTGAATAAATCTTCACAAGTGTCCTGCATGTCACACACCCTGTTATGATTTTGACATTACTCATGACCTGTGTTTCTCCTTCCCTCATCTGTGGCTGATTTCATGCAAATTTACAGTCAAGTTCACAACTGAATATGCTGGAAATTCCAGCTGTTGCTTGGTTTAGGGTAGTCACCTCTGTGGTTGGTGTTTTATTTCCCCTATGTGGGTCTGTGTAGGGGAATCACCTTGTTCGTCCTCTAGCAGAAATCAGCCCTTTTTTCTTTTTTCCCCCTATGGCTTCAGCTGATCTTCAATCTAGCCAACATAAATATTTTCTCTACCAGGAAATACTAACTATATTTTTCTCTAGGAAAATAGTAAAACAAGGTGTAAAGTTGAGAGGTGCCATAGTGTGTGTGCATGTGCTTGTGCAACTCTGTGTGTGTGTGTGTGTGTGTGTGTGTGTGTGTGTACTGCAACCTGCATGCTTTACTTAGAAGAACTGAGGCATGTTCCTGTGTGTGAAAGGAGAGAAAATTATTTGTTTCTGTGGGGAACAGAGTGAGGGGGTTAAGGAAACAATTGCAGTGACACAGCAGAGTGGTGCCTGAGATGCTGATAAATCGAGGCCTTTTGGAAACATTGAGGCACGCATGGAGCGCCTGTCACCGAGGCATGCCAGGCCCAAGAGTATGCTGAACCAATGTGGGTGTGTTTCAGGACAGAATATCCAGGGACAAATAGAGTGAAGAGCAGAGCAGATGAGGCCCCAGAGCAGGATGCGCCCTCTGCGTGACACACAGTGCAGCAGATGCCGTGGTGTGTGCGGAGCAGCAGCACAGCACCCAGAGCCCTGCTTCCCAACGCCCTTGCTTTGCCTGGCCCTGCCTGGGAGCTGCAGTCACTGCTGGAACATCTGTGTTTATTTTGCATGACAAACTTGTTCCTGGGCTCTGACAAAACGCGTGCTGGTCTGGGACTGGGGTTTGGGCTCCTCAGCAGAGCTGTGCCATAGTGCACGGCTGGCCCTGCGCTGCTCTATAATACATATTACATTACTTCATCCATAGTTAATGACAAGTGTGCTATATTTTTAATCTTTATAGCTTTATTGTGTGCAAGTGGTTTTAATAATTGGTGCTGCAGGATGGTTACTTCCCAGAATTACCCTGCAAAATTGCTGTGTTTTCAGCCTTCAGTTGCGCAGGTTGTAAATTATAAACTTGGTTAGTAATAAACTTGGCTCCCTCTCACTGCTCTGTGGAGATGCCAACCTGTAACAACAGCAAAAAGATAGATGCTGGCAAAAATTCCTCCCTGAAGCTATCCTCATCCTATGCGCATGGCCTGTGGGGCAAGGAGGCCCTCTGGTAACCCCTGCTTATGCATTGTGTGTGTGACCATGAGCAGGAAAATAACTGCAATGAGACAGAGATAGTGGTAAGGAGCGCAGGGGCTTGGGGACTCCCTGAACCCCCCCACCTCCTCCAAGACATTCCTCAGTCTCCTACCCACGTGGAGCAGGAGCACTTCTGCCAGAATTGTGATAAACAAGGCATGTGGTGTCCAAATGCCTCTGTTGGTGTCCTGAGCCTGCACATCCCTGAACTGGGGCTCTGGAACGGGGTTGCACATGACTGATGCTGGGACTGTAGCCTTGTCTCATGTGGAGTCTCTGCTCATCCCATCTGAGGGCTGAGATTAGGGTGCTGCCCACCAATGCAACACATACTGTGGAGCCTTGGGCCAGCAGAGCATTTTTATTTAAGAAAAAGAATACAAAACTGGGTGAAGGTGTTCTGGAGGCTTCCTGTTTCAGCTGGCTCATTCTGTTTGACATTTCTCAGTTCTCTCTTTCTGGGCACGTCCCCAGCAGGATGATGGTAGTGCCTCCCCTTCCCCTGTGCACTGGGATGGTGAAGACTGTGTCCCTCCCTCCTGTGCTGCCTTGGCTCCCAGTTTCCACCCCCAAGAGCTGGGGGCCCAGGTGCTGGGGCAGCCCCCCAAGCCCCACACACACAGTCCCCAGCATCCCGAGGAATGCTGTGAGCGCGGCAAACACACAGTGTCTCTCCGGAGGTGCAGCTCTGGGATGGCCTCAGGTAACAGCAGCTCCTTTGATCGGGCTTGTTGCCTTCAGCCTCCAGCTGCTGGCAACGTTCCGCTGCCTCTGAAACCCTGTTCACCCGTGGGCAATATCCACCTGCTGCCATCCTCGGAGCCAGGCAGGGGATGTGAAATAGGCTCCTGGAGTGCCTGCAGGAGTTACTGGAATAGCTGATGATCAGCCTGCAGGAAGATGGGAGTCTGGGGGAGGGTGTCAAGGGCCAGGCAGCACTTTGAGCAACTACACAGCCTGCAGAAGTGAGCAGTCCTCAGCTGGGGACAGGCTCTAGTCCTACCAACCAGCTCTGCTTTAAAGCAGCACCAAGACCTCCCTTAAATTACTGGATTTCTTATATTTTGGCTTGGGATGAAACTATGTCATTGTCAGTGGCATTTTTAAGCCTTACATGGACACAATGAAGTATTAATAGCTGTAGCAAGACAAGACGTAAAGAGGTAATTCATAAGAAAGAAATCACTTAATGCTTTAAGCTTCTTTACTTCCCCCAGAAACACTGAAGACATGTGGGGTTCCTCATAAAAACATGTATCTTTAAGTCCCCTGGTAATAATGGGTGCAAACGTTTTTCATTAATTCCCTAGCTTTGAGGTGCAAACATTTGGTTTTCACCCTTCACTCTGTGTGGGGCTGGTCAGCCTCCAGTTGCTGGGAAGTGACTGACTTTGCAGGGGGCTGTGCATTTCTAGGGTACTTGTTCTCTGTGGATACAACTGAATTGGGGAATCTTGATTGTTTGACCAAGGTGCTTCAGCGCATGTTTAGCTTGTGTCTTTGGGGGCTCAGGCACCTGTTAAATGAAAGATTTTTCCTCGTGAAATGCTCGTTTGAGCATTTTCCTGTGACTTGGCTAACTCTGCACCATTCTTTTGCTGGCATTGCAGTGCCTTGTGGCCCAGCTGTCTCCTCTGGATCTCTGGTGACCCAACACAGCCACAGTGGACCTGCCAGGTGACAACCATGAGGCACAGCAGGAGGTGAAGGCTAAGGTAGGAGATGTTCAGTCTTTTTTACACATTGAACACATTGAAAGACAGTTACCACTGAAGCACACAAACACATGCAAACACTGCGATTCCAAGTGCATTCAGGGACATCCACCTTTCTTCTGATGGCTGGAGCAGAACAGCGATCCTGTTTGAGCAGTGTTGGACTGAAGAAATTAAGGTAGGAGGGAGGGGATTTAAAAAGAAGTAAAGCAGCTTTTTTTCTGCGCGCGTGCCTTTGTTGTCTCCTTTTGGATGCTGTGATTTCAATTTTACTTTGTGTCTATTGCCAGTTCTGCAGAGCACCAGTTCACTGTGAGCACTTGTCGCAATGTGTGTGATTTTTTACTGATGGTGTCCAGTTTGTTTCAGTTAACATATTTGTGGGCAAAGATTTCATTCAGATGTGTGTTCAAGACCACCTGATTTGATAGAGGCTTTGAGCAGGGTTTAATCTGCCTTGTGGAGCACATTGGGGGGGTGCCAGGCTGGGTGGGGAGGTGCCTGTGCCCATGCTGCGCTCAGCCAAGAGCTGCTCTGCTGAAGGCTTTGAGGGAGTTCTCCTCACTAATTAGTCATCCTGTCTGAAACAAATAAGATTATCACTACTTTTTGTTGAATGTTGAAATCCCAATTATGGCTATGCTTGATGGAGGGGAGAGCAAGTTCAACAGTCCTTGTTCCCACTGTT
Organism: Molothrus aeneus; assembly: GCF_037042795.1. Classification (NCBI taxonomy): domain Eukaryota; kingdom Metazoa; phylum Chordata; class Aves; order Passeriformes; family Icteridae; genus Molothrus; species Molothrus aeneus. Next base: position 230,118 of record NC_089649.1, on the reverse strand, counting down.
CAAGTGTTCACTTTAACACAAGCTGTTGTGTGTTTGAAAATCAGCGTGTTAATGTTGTGTGTGCCTCACTCCTCTGAGAGCAGCTGCAGTGCCTGTTTCAACCAGTGCACAGTGTTCCTGGAACTGGGACTTCTTTGTGACATGAGGGGTTTGCACCCCACACCCTGTAGGCTCGTGACAGTCCTTCTAACAGTCTGTGTGGGTGCGGTGTCTGGGAGAGGAGACCTTGGGAAATGCCTCTTGGGAAAAGCCTGCTGTTAGTGAGGTGCTGAATCACACAGGGGAATTGTGCAGGTAAGGCTGGAGGTACCCCCAGGGTGGGGCAGGGGCACAGCCTGAGCACAGGCTGTTGGAGCTGAATGTGCTGAGCTCAGGACAGGGCTGTGGCACCTGCTGGGCTGCCTAAATCAGGGGTCATGTCTCATTTACCTTTTGCAAAGAGTTTAAAGAGACAGAACTGAACAAGGTCCCTCCTAAAGGGAAGGTGTATCAGCTTAACCCCAAAGTCAGCTGTGAGGTGAATCTGATCTCAAATACTGGGACACGACAAAGCATCATCCTTAGAAAGTGCACTTTTCCTCTGACAGAATGTAAATTAGTTAATAGTTTCCAGCAACCAAAAATGTACTAAAGCATGATTTGAGCAGGAAGGAAGCCACCAGCAGTGCTGCCACCTCTTTGACAGCTCTTCTAATCACCATAGCTTTATCAAGAAGTGTTAAGTTGTATTTTTTTATTGATATTTAAGAATAAATTCTTACAACATCATCTCTATAAAAGGTTCATCACAGACCAAATACCACTCTAACCTTTTAAGCTTCTACAGTAAAAACTGTCGTCTTTATTTATCTAAGTTTGGGAGAGATACAAATGTAATCATAACCCCCAAGGCAAAATTTTATGGCAGTTTTCAGAACTCCTCTCTATAAAAACTACTCAAAGCTACCAACATAAAAGCTCCCAATAAAATTTGCTTTCGATCCTAGTCATAAAACATGAATTTTTTTCCCTGGTCCTGGAACTACAGGTGTCCAATTGGCAGCACTGGTCGCTGCCGGATCCCCTGGCAATGTCAGGCTTCACGTATCTGTTGGGTCAGGTGGGCAAGGAGGGGCTGCTACCCCTGAGCTCTGCCTTGGCTTATGCCAGCACAGCCTGTGGGTGCCTGGTGCTGTGCCTGATGGCAAGTGTGGGCACAGGAGGTGTGGTTAGATTGTGGCTGGGGCAATTCTGAAGGTGAGCAAAATCTTTGGGCACGCGAGGAGCTGTACAATAAAAAGCTGAAAAAGAACATCACAGGCAGTAATGTAGAACACAGGACTCTTTCCTCTGTTGCTTGGCTGTTAAAACATTGGGGATCTGCACTTGTTTGTAAGACTGGTGGCCCTCCAGGTCTTATTTTGGTGACATAGGAATCCATGCACCAGAGGTTGCCTTAATTAAAGATTCCTTACAGTTATTTGCACATGCAGTGTTAGCAGTAAGTAAAAAACCCTTTATATACATTTAGCTGAGAAACCTAATCTGGACCCGTATGCCATGAGGTTGGGCTGGGGGGACCCAGGCCGGCTGTGTTCTTGAAATGCAGTGCAGGAATAAATCTCTACAGGCTTTAGTGGATTCCTAGCAAGTAAAGCCTCACACTTTATCAGCCTAGAGTAATTTGCTTTTGCTGTGCAGAGTGGATTTAACCCTGCTACCTCACTCTGGATGTTTTCTGTTCAGAGACCTGAACCTGTTCTTCTGACTGCAATTAGGGGAAAATCTAACATAGCACAAGGCTTCTGCTGGTAAAGGAGAGCAGAGACAATTCCTAGATGTGAAATAACAAGCACAGCTGCCTTCTTTGGGGTACACACCTCAAAGCATCCCAGAAATGTTATGGTAAGTAAGAACAATGTGATATAAAAGTGTGCTTGGATGCAAGTATTTTTCTGAGGCAAAAATACTATTACGTTGATTTCTAAAGCTGCTTTTTTCAGAAGGCTGGAGGTGGTCCAGAAAGCCTCTACCTGGCAGCCCACATCTTGTGTTTGCAGGCCTTGGCCTTGCTTGTCATTCTAAGCCCCCGCTGCATGCTCTGACTGTTCTATGCTGGGAAACATTATGTGGTTGCTCGTCTCAGCTGATGGTCCTTGTGAGGAGGGTGGGAAGCCCATAGCCCCATCTTTGGGAAGTTTCCTTCCCATGGTACTTCCCAAGGGCTTTTTCCTCCTGACTCCGTGTGCTCCTCTGCAGAGACGTCCTTGGGAGCTCTAGGACTGCCAGGAAAGGGCAGTCAGGGAAATCAGGTAGATACAGTAGCTGCATAACATGTATAATAAAAGCTGTGATTAATGACAGGGCTTTTCTGTTTACTTTAAAGTAGACTTAAATTACAAATCTGTCTTCCCAATTGTGTGTGATGTTAGGAATTTGCTCTGGGAGCATTCCCAAACTGGCTGTTAGAGCTGTGTTCCTATCTCCCTGTCTTTGCTCCATTGGAGAGGCTGCTGGGTACTTCCTGTGTGCTGGGTCTGTGATTACTGATTAGTTCTGCTTTGTGGGTGCTGTCTGACATGGGAACTTCTCCCCAGTGCCCATCCTGAGTTATCAGTTAGCCTAGGGCTGTTGGGTCTTTGCTATGTCCAGCTAAGAAAAGCTGTACTGAGTGTATGTTGGTGAGAAAGGTCAGAGAAAGGATGTTTTTTCTTGTCTGAAGGACTGACAGACTGATACCTTCTCTGGCAGCATGGGCACAACTACACAGCAGCCACTAGCTCTTCCTTGCCTCCCTTCTTCCTGACAGTCCTGAGGGAGCTTGAAGCATAGAGTATCCCGTGAGTCCTAAATGGCCTTCAACAGCCATGTCCTCACAAAGCCATGTCCTGACAAAGAAGTTAAAAATCTGTACTAAACTAATGAGACTGTTCCTTGTAGTGGCAACCAACCATAGACTCCCTCTTATGGCATCTTTTAATTATTGTTACTGATGATAGAGGCTTTGGGTCACTGCTTTTGGAAAGACGCAAACCAGGAAACTTTTTTCTCCTAGAAACAGGCATTCCAAACTCTGGAGCCACAGGCTCAGAGGGCACAGGAGATACAGGGCTCTTTGGCTGCTGCAGTTTGGATACCTGGGGCTGTGTTGGCTCTGTGTTTTGTTGATAAACACAGCCATTCATTCCCTGTGCTTTTGTACCTGTTCCCTCTCATGAGCTCCAAAGGCATTTATTTTCCTTCAGTTTTGGCATGGGATCAGAGGGTGGCTCTCTGCCTCTGATCTAAGTAAAATAGTCACGATTTGAGGTAGGTGCTGTTCGCATTATTCATCGCTCCTGGCAAAACAAATGTTGGTTTTAAAATATGGCCATTAATATTTTGAGGAAGGATTGAAGCCACCTGGATTTTGGGCAGAGCCAGGCTGCTGGGTGGGGGCCTGGTAGCTCACAGACCCAGACAAGGAGGCCCAGTGATAGCAGGTGAAACTGCACAGCAGCATTCCCAGCCTGAAAGGTGGACGTGCAGGTCGATTGTCACCACCCTTTACGTCCTGTTCAGCTGCTGCTCAAGGGAGAGTGGCAAGGTCCCAGCCCCAGGTACTTCTGGACAGCAACAGGTCTTTATTGGTTTTGATTTCTCTTGTGAAAATAATGTTTGTAGCAGAGTGCGAGGTGGTTGACTCTTGTGGGCATTTATCCTCAAAAGATTAGGGAAAGGGAGGAAGAAGCTGTTGCCAGTCTGTGCTTGCACTGAGTAGAGGTTTCTGTGTGAGACTTCTGCAGCTATTGATGGCCTGAGCTCCCCGTATCTCTGCCTTACACGGGGCTGTCAGGCACCTTTTGTGAAGGCTTGACAGCATCATCAATACTGGCATTAGAGCTCCTTGTGCAGCTTATGAGGATGGGATGGGTGTGATGGATATGGAGCCATGTGAGAAATTGGGTAGGTCACTGCCATTTTTTTCCTGGCTTTCACATTTGCTTCCCTGAGTTCTCACACAGGGACATGAATTGATTGGTGCTGCTGCGAGTCACTTGGCAGGATGAGTCGGGAACCCTCAGGGGCTCTGCCAGATGGATGCATTGAGTGGGTACGAACAGAGCTCTGGGACTGCTGGGCCGTCAGAGTTTGGATGCAGGGAGCCCCTCTGAAGGCTGTCTCTGGGGATAGACACTCTGTGTCTGTGTGCTCTGTGAGGTGGAATTGTCTGACAAATTGTAGTGCCCACACAGGGCACTTCAGAAATTGGACTGCTCTGTCTGTTCTCTGATCTCCAGTTTCATTTTCCTTTGCTACTACTGCCTCTGGCTGTGGGAACAGAAGAGGCTACTTCCCCAAATGTCTCCCAGTTGGCACCTGGAACTCATGCACTTTTTCCAGATCCTCATACTGCCCTCAGAGCCTGGCTGGAGCCTGAGGAGAGGCTGTGTGGATGCTGGTTGAGGGGCTGTACCAGTGCACTCGTGGGGCAGTGAGAGTGGAGTGAGGAACCATATTGCAACTCCCAGAGTCTCTGTGGCTCCCTCGCTGTTCCAGCTGGGAAATAATCTGCACCAGACTTGTTTCCTGGCACCAGCCAGCTTCCTTGGTGCCAGCTCCAATGTGTAGGCTGGCACATTGCAGGAACAGGGAATGTGTGTGTGGGGCAAAAGAAGTGGAAACATTCCTGGCTCCGTCACCTCTGTTCTGACCTGCCATGGCCTCTGATGGCCTTGCCTTCGTGGGGTAGAAGAACATCCAGGACAAGACATCCCTCTTTCCTCTTTCCTGGTTTACACCATTTCCTCCTATTCACTTTAGTGGTGGTGCTTACAGGCACAGATTCCACCATGTTCCAGGGTAAGTGCAAATTATTCCCATTCTGCCAAGGACAGTTCATACCAGAAGCGGGAAGTTGCTTCCACTGATCTGTCTGTGAAATACCCCCCCAAAGCAGCTCCAGTTGGGAAGAGCTAGATGGTTAGATTTGGCTGTGTTTTTTGTTAGATTTGGCTGTGTTCCTCACAAACCAGTGGAGGTGCAGCAGTGTGTGCGGCTGCTGGAGCTGAGGCTGCCACAGGGACCTGACATGGGAGTGAGTTCCCGTGCTTGTTTTACAGTAGAGGCTGGCTTGGTGCTGCTCCACGTGTGAAAGCTCCACAGGATTTGCTCTGAGCTGTGTTTTTAGCAGCTCTCAGACAGCTGGGGCTGTCCTGCAGCAGGGTGGCGAGCCTGTGGGAAATGGCCTTTTGCAAAATATTTCCACAAGATTTTTAATGCTCCCACTCTTTCCAAATGTGCCCTGGTTGACCTGAGGCACAGGATAGGCAGCAGCTGCATGGACAGTGTTAGAGTGGGATGCTCCCACTGCACCAGAGCTGGGCTGTCTGCCACAGAGAGGAGGTGGGATGCTGCCTTATCCTATTAACTGTGGGACCTTCTACCTGGAGATGAAAGAACAAAAGCCTGGGCAGACAGTTAATTATAGCTTCAGCTTCACAAGCAGAGTTAATGAATTTTAACGTGCCTCAATTAATAACTAATTGGGTTTTGCACATCGGCTGTGAGTGGAACTGGAGGGGTGTCCAGGAAAAAAATGGCCTAAAGATGAGAGATTTTAATTGAAATACTGTAGGATTCTTGTACAGGGGGATGGTTCCTGGTGTTATTGTATGGTTTGAATGCAGAGGGAAATTAAAGGGGAAGTTGTTTCCAAGAGAAAACAAGTGGAAGCCTCAGAGTGACAACAAGACATGGCATTATTGTGTCACCGGTGGTGTGCAGTTTGGAGAGCCCTCTATTAACACCATTATTGTGCCACAGAGAAGTGAGTCCTGCAGGCACACCAGGATGTTCAACTTCAGAGTTCCAGGAGTCAGAGAATTTAGGTAGAAAGAAATTATACGTAGCATAAATTTTTTTATACTCTAGGCTGGAATATGCCTGGTAGTGCTATTGGTCTAATGAGATATTTTATGTCTGTTTCTGTGGAAAGAGGATTATTTTTTAAGCCTACAGTTAGGAGAATGTCCAGTGTTTTGCTGTGATTAGCATTAATTCAGGCTCTGGTGGGCCAAAGGAAATGACCAGAGGTAAAGGTAGCAAAGGTTAAATTGTGTTTGCAGTAGTTTAAAAGAGTGATAAATCCTGGAGAGTGCAGAAATAGAGGAACACTCTGCATCTCAAGCAGCAGAAAATTGTCGTCTTTTGAATTTGATGCTCTGAGTGTGAAGGAAGAAAGGAAAATATATCTATATGCCATTTCCTCCTTTAGTACCATTTCCAGGGAATATTTATCAGCAGCCTTAGCCACCAGGCAGGAAAACACCCAGAAGCCAAAGTGCAGATTTAGTTTGTTTTGTTTTACTCTTTCATTTTTCTGGCTGTATTCAAACCCCCTCAGAGAGAATGTGGAGTAATAAGAAAAAGAAAAGAAATTAATTTATTCAATGCAGCAGTGTCAGGCACCGACCCTCCACCGATGACTATTTACGCTGGGCTGCTCATCATGCCCTTCACAACTGCTGCACAATAAATAATAAAAGATTAAAACCTTAAACCTGGAAAACTTAGGAAAAAAATATTAGAAAATTTTATTTCGGATTATAAAAATCCGTGAATGATTTACTTTAAGGGACAATTTCATTGCTGCCATGTGCAGGAACTAATGATCATGGAGGGCTCCGGATTGGTGAGGAGGCTGCTTGGGAAACATAGTCATGGGTAGGTGATAAAGTCACCTTGCTCCCGTGCTGCCTCACTGTCACTGCAGTGGCTTTCACCATTTGTTACAAGAAAATGATGGTCCATGTACATATTTATACGTGGATGGCAATAACATTGGCAATAACCCTCCCTGAGCCAGCCACCTTGTTTTAGGGAGCCTGGCTCATTTCCCTTTGCCAGCAACCCTCGCGCGGTGTGCAGGGAGGTGAATGGAGCTTGGGTGATGGACGTTTGCAATGGCAACTATTCTTTGTCATGAAGGATGTTGCTTAAACTGGCAGCAGGTGACAAGTGTGCCACATTCCCCCCAGGTGCTCCTGAGGCACCCCCTTAGCGAGGAGATGGGTCTGTAAGGGCCTTCCAGTCCGCCCTGGAGAACAGCATGTCTGCTGGTACTTGGGTGGCTGGAGTGTGCCTGGCTGGGCATTGCCATCGTGTCAAAGTGGGTTTGTGCTGGCTGGGGGAAAGGCTGCTGGATGCAGTGCTGGTTCAGCAGCGAACCATTGTTTGTTTTATTTTGTGTTTTTAAACACCCACACACACTGCGCAATTAGCACATTCTTGTCCAGGCTATTGTTGGGCAAGGCCGTCAAATGGAGCAGCAATTGATGGTGCCAAAGCCTAGGAAAAGTACAACTAAAAGCAAAAGACAGTATAGGGTACACAAGGCAACTGGCTGTGCTTTGGGGCACAGAGGAGACACTTGTGCTGGTGAATGGAGGCACTTGGGAGGTTTAGTAAATCTCGTTTGGAAACTTTCTGTGTGTGTCCCAGCCCTCCGCCTTGTCCATGTCTTGCTGCATTTATTCAGTCTTGCATATACTAATTCTTTGCTCCAAATTCAGGATTTGCCATTTTTGTGCCTTGATTTCAGGTGTTTGCCATGTTTTACCCCAGTCTCTCTGTGTCCAATGGCAAAGTTCCCTGGTTTTGATGATTTATTAGAGCGTGCAGTTCTGGCTAGGGTGCCTTCTTGCCTTTTGTCTTGGCCTCGTGCTCAGGAGGCTGCTGAAACCTTTCTGGTTCTTCACTACCACCTTCTGTTAAAAAAAAAAAAACAAAACAGTGTGAAATGGTAGGAAAGAGGTTATGAACTTGATGCTAGTGATAAGCGAGTTCCTTCCATGGGGTGAGGTGACAGCAGATGGAGGTATTGGGAGTAAGTCCTGGTAGCCCACAGGCTCTGGTGCAGCCTGGTTCCACCTTCCCCTCACCTTCTGAAGCACATGCAGGCTGGGCAGCATTTTGGCACCTGCCTGTGGCTGCACAGAAGGGGCTGGGAGCAGAGCCTGCCAAGTGCTGGGCCCTGGAGGAGCTGCCAGCCTGAGTCCCACAGGTCACCAGCCATGCATGCACGGCGCCTGCTCCCTGAGCGTGTCCAGCTCCGTGTCTTGCAGCCCAGTCCTGGCTGGCGTCCCCACTCCTCGTGCCTCCTCCCGAGGGGGCTGTGGGCAGAGGACAGCGGCAAGGTCACAGCCGCTGCAGGATTGTCAGGTTTGCAGGCTGCGGGAGGGGTCTGGGCTGGCTGGGCTCTCTGGAGCCATGGGAGCCTGCGTGAGGGTGGTGTCATGGCGTGTGGCTCCTGCGCCTGGATTGGCAGCGTTTACACTCAGAGGGGTGTGAAGTGTCCCTCGGGAACCTTCTGATTTTCTGCATGGCTCTGGCGGCTGCTCCTCACACCCCAGAGGTGACTGGGCCATGGGGAGGGCAGGCAGGGGTGATGGGCACAGCCCAGCTCGGCTGTCATATGTGGGGAGCCAGACCAGTGCACTGTGGCCACCGTGCTTGTCACTGTAGCCTGCTGGTGCCCTCGATTCCATGGCCAGATCAGCACGGGCACACTCCTCTTGGGAAGCACACACAAATTCTGGGCCAAGGCACAAGGCTAAAGGCATCTCGAAACAGCCACACTCAGGCATGACTGCCCTAGGAGATGCTGCTATTTTGAATGAGTGAAGTACTGGGGGAGACCTCTCCCTCAGCCTGCTGGCCACAGACAAATTGCTTATAGAAGGTTTTAAATTTCAGTTGAGAACTGTTTGTGGCATGGCTTGGGTTTCTGCTGGTCTTAATGAATCAGTGCTGACTTCATTTATCTGTGTTAAATGTTTGTATCTCGTCTGGAAGTTGGATGTGAATGAGAATTTAAGGCCAGCATTCTGTGTTTTCTTAAAGCAAGGCTCTACATCTGCATTCCCAGGAAGTAAACATGTAAGGTCCTTTCCTGTGCCCAAACTGCAAATGGCACTCAGAGCCAAACCAATATGCAGTGTATTTTCATCCACATTTCTTCTGCTTTGCTTAACACCTGCCAACCATTTCAGGAGAGGCCCTTGGTCAGATCAAACAATTCTTTGTGGGCCGCCAAGCATCTTTCCCTGTCAGTTGCTGTCCAAACCTTCCATCCCAGTGCTGCCCTCCCCACAGCCCCCCCAAACCACTCACCCTTGGTTACCTGCAGGGCTGGCTGCTGACCGCGCTGTGCCCCTATCAGCACAGGGAGGTTTTCTGCTTCTGTCCTTCCTTTAAAGCCACCCTTCTCTTACCAGCACTGGTGGCTTTGCCTCACAGTCTCTGGCTGAGTGAGCTGCTGCACGTAGGGGCACCCTGCACTAGATCAGATACGAGTATCAGTGGCAGAAAGGTGTGATTCAGACAAGGCAGCCCTGGTATAAACTGGCGTTATTGTATCCCACCACTCTAGTGGAGAAACTCTCAGGGGCACTTACCGTAACCACATGTTATCGTTACTCACCTAACTTGGTCTGATCCTGTGGGGATTTGAGCTGTATTTGACATGAAGTGAAATGGATTTCCATTCACCCATACAGACACTTGCAGCAGTTTAGCTCCATTTCCAAAGTAGTTTTAGGGCATCTCAGGCACAGCTAGGGGAGATAGGGAAGTGGGGGGGAGCTGTGGTGGGTGAGGAGCCCAGAGGTGAGAGTCCCATAAAAGGGATGGTGCAGGTATCTGGATGCCCTGTCCAGCATAGTTGGCAGGTGCTTATCAGAGCCCAGCTTTTTAGGGCTGTTCCTGCACCCTGGGGTGGGCCAGCACACTCTGTGCTCAAAGCACAGCAAATGGGAATATTCTGCCTAAAGTACTTTAGGTTCTTCATGTTGTTATTGCTCTTGTACTGAGCAGAGATTTATGAGGTACTCCAAGGTGGTGATTGAATGTATCTGTGCTTCAGGACCTAATCATGTAAGCAGGAATTAAGAAGGGGATTTTTAAGAGGAATGGCAATTTCCCAGCATTTGGTACAGTTGTTGGGGATTCTACCAAAGCCCACAGCAGAGCTGCATTTGTTTCATTTATTTTGATATCCAAGTCTACTTAGGGAAGGAAATGAGTTAGATTAAATATTTATGAAAGAGAAACTGGAGAAAAGATGTGCAAGTTCCCCACTCTAAGAAAGATACTGCATTGGCTGTAAAAAGAGTTCCCAGGGTGTTCATGTTTTACTCCCCTGTGTTATTCCTGCTCTGTGCAGAAAGAATCTCTCCTGTGTCTACGTCAGGAGGGTGACAAACCAAAAATGCCATCAGTGCCTGTGGAGAGAGAGAGGTGACTGGTCAGCACTTCCCAGCATGGGGAATCCCAGTGAATGGGATCGGGTTTAAGATAGGAACCACGTTCTGTACCTACTAGTGGGAGGCAGGGCTTTATTGCTCATTGATGAATACCCCGAGCTTGTACAGTTTGTAACCCATGAGAGAAAGGCACTGCTTTTGCTGCTTCTGTTTGCTGTCTGGTGTAAAGTCAGTGGGTGACTTGGAGTGCCCACAGAAGCCTTCCAGATGTGGGATTCCCCTGTGGGTCACTCAAATGTAACTTCTGTTTCTTTCCAAATTTGGTGGGATTTTCCTTGTGGAATCAGAGCTCTCCTTCAATCCATGTCCACGTTGTTGGCTTTCCCGCAGCAGATCTCCTTCCACAGCCCCTTGGAAAGGAGAGAGTCTGAGCTTTTCTGTCTTACCAGGGCCAGACAACACATGGAGTGACTGCCAAAGCCAGACACATGTCACTATCCCCTCTCCCAGCACATCCCATCCATCCCACTGTCCCTGGAACAGAAGGAGATGGGAGTGGGGAGCAATAGAGCATGAACCCCTTGCTAGGAGCCCCCCACACCCATGACAGAAGCTTTTGAGATGTGGGCTGTACCACTGCCATTGTCCCTTCTCACAGAGCAGATCCCCAGTCCTGCTGCCACTATTGTGTCTTGGGAAAGGGGAGCTCTTTTTAGATCTGTGAGCTGGGAACTCCCTTTCTAAAGGTATTCTTGACTTCCAGTTCAAAACACTTCAGAGCACATTTCCCATTGCCATTTCTCAGCATCTTGCCACCAGTTTTGTTAGCACCAGTTTTAAGAGCAGCAGCTTTCACATAGGCATGAGTTAGATCTGGGTTTTGCCAAAGGCTGTAGGGGAGACATCCCATTCCTTCCTGTCATTCCATGTATACTTTGAAGAGCTGTGCTAATTGATCCCTTTGAAGAGTCAAACCCCTGAACTTCTGAAGCACCACTTCCTTGCCAAAAGCACTGCCAGATCTGTCTCCTAAGCTTTCCTGACCACAGATTGCTGAAGCAGGTGCTCATGTTCCATGGTAAGTCATTCAGGCATTACAAAGCTCCAGAATGTGGGTGTGGAGGCCAGTTTCTGGGTGCAAGTTAGAGGTGACCCTGGGTGTAGTAACTGCTGCATAGCCCCATACCGAGTGCAGCCACTGCCTGGCTCTCTGAGTGATCCCAGAGCTGGCTCCAGGCTTGTGCCTACAGCTCAGTACTGCTCGGAGCCAAACTAGAAGTCCAGCAAACTGGAGGAGTTTCAGGCAAGATCCCTGCTTGGCTTGGCTGAGCAATAAAGTTGTTTCAGCTTTTCTCTTGCTCCACGGCCTCTTAAGCTGGAACCAAAACCCAGGAGCAAAGGAGGAAGGTGTTTGGGTCCCATAGGAGGGGATCTGAGCAGCCCCAAAAAGCAGAGTTGCTGTGTTCTCAGTGCTGTGCTGGCAGCCACTGCTGGGCTCTGCAGAGCGTTTTCACAAGGTCCCTGCATGTGGCACTGACTCACTGCAGCCACAGCCCCTGGAACATGAACAGCTGGAGCAATTTCCAGCCCAGAGTTTTCCAAATTATGAATGTTCATGAAAGGAGAAACAACGCTGAAGGTTTTTAAGGATTTGGTTTTGTAAAAGACATCTGGGTTGGAGGTTTGTGTTACCTTATAAGCATCTGTGTGTTTTGTGTGCTGGTATTTCACTGCATCACCTGGTCCTGTCTTTGTGTTTGGATTTCTCTCTCATATGCCTTCACTCTTGTCCCTTTTTTACTGAGCCTTCAGCTTTCCTGAAGGAAAAACAGTTCCTAGCCTTTGCAAGTACCCTTAAATGTCCCCCACCTCCTCCCAGCTGCTCCGTTCTCTTTTGGTTCTGCTTTAGGAATGTTTTGGAGGAGCTAGGAGATGGGATCTTGTAGGAGTTACAGGCAGATAAGCTCTGTGCACAGAAGCCCTTTTCCACAGAGGTGGAAAAGAGCAGCTTCCCTACCTGGAGGTGGGAGGGATCCCACCTTTCAGCAAGGCTGAATCCCAACTTTCAGCAAGGTCCTAAAAAAATCCCAAGCAAATTCCATCAAACCAGTGACACTGGCATTTCTCTCATGCCTGTTCCTGAGAATGATCAAGTGCCATAAGAAACCGGTTCTTTGAAAGGCAGACTGTGGTAGTGTACTGGGATTCTTTGTGCCGAGCACAACTCCGGCCGTGACATCACCTCTGCGGTCTCACCACTGGTGACAGGCAGGAATTCCTCGCTGTTGACTGCAGCTATAATCCACTATGTGCCAGCCAAAATCCCAGCCTGGCAGCAACCCCCTGCTTTTCATCATGGAGGCCCAAGGATGGAAGGACCCAAACCTGCTGCATTTGGTTTACGGAGCTGGTCATTACCAGAGCCCAGCTCTGGTGATTAACACAGCGCAGCGCTGGTGTGGGGCCCGAAACAAAGAAAAGGTCTTTGCAGTTATAATGAGATATTCATGCATGGCAGCTCCAGGTATAAACTCAGCTGTTACTGTGTGCTTAGCTGTGGGAAATGGAGCAAAGCAGGGCTGAACTCATTGCATCCCACCTCAGCTGCATCTCACAAATAACGGCCATGAACACCCTTGTCAGCAAGGCCATTTCCTGTGGCTGGGGTGGCAGTTCCCAGGCCAGGTGTCCTCTGCAAGACAGGCCAGCCAGGGGTGACATGGTGCAGTGGTGAAGTATTCATATAGCCTGTTTATGGGAATGCTAACGGTGACAAGGCCATAACAAGTGTCTCGCACTTTTTGTCCCAGCCAGGGGAGGGGAGCTCTGTGTGGAGAGGCTGTGGTGTGCTGGAGACGGGGAAACTGAGGCATCATGTGACCAAAGCCTTGTATGTTGTGCAACAGAGTTTGGAGCACCCAGGAAGCCATGGCAAGGGAAGAGTGAGGCTGGATAGTACCTGGTGATGTTCCCCAGCCTCACAGTATGCCTAGTGGGAAATGGGGAGCTAAAGGCAGTGCTCATGTAAGAGAGACCAGACAAGGGAGGGTGACAGCCTTGTTGCTTTGTCCCTCATGTTTGCAGGTGACATCCCTCATACCTCCCTGACTCAGAGACTTCTTCTCATGTCTGTCCAGACTTTTCTGGTGTTTTCTTGGGGTTTGGGTGGATGTGAGGCACAGGAAGTTAATTTTTCAGCTGAATTTACAGCATAGAGCCTGACATCTTCCACACCATTTTCCTGCTGGAGTACCTTGCAGACTGAAGAGCCCTCCCTAAAAGGCTGGATGCTTTGGCACTGCTTCTATTAGATAAAGCTAGAGGTTTGCTGCTGATAATCCTGCCACAAATTCAGAATTAATCACAGCATAATGGAATCTGGTAGTGCTGGTTGTTAATTCTCTATTGAGTCTGCATTCCTGTGTTTGTTCTCATTTGTTCTGATCAGGGCCATTGTCTCTAATATTGCTGCATAAAGGGTAAGAAATAAATCAGTGGTGTTTAGCTTTCCTAACCATCTGCTCTGGCTCCCATCCCAAACTCAGTTTTTAAGTTGGGCACAGTTTGTGTGATTTTGCCTTGTGACAGAGAACATCTCTTGGGAGAGGAGGAAAAAGTGACTCCTGATCTCACCCCAGGGATCGATCATTCCAGGGATACTGCATTTGAACTCACCAGGTTTTTGTTGTCATGCCCGTGATTAGGCTGAGCTTTAGTGGAAATGCTGAAAGGAGCTTCTTTCTCTCTGGTGTAATGGGATTAATGCTTTTAACAGCAGTGTGGGTACTTGGAGGTGTAGAGCACTTGGTTTGGCCATGGAATTTGTGTGCTTGGTGGCATTCAGTCCCAGCAAGGTCAGTCTCCAACCTGTGTACACTGTGATGCACCCCTTGGGTTCTTACTGAGCCTTCCTGTGGAGCACAGCCAGTTGGTTTTAAGAGGTGTTGTTAATGCGGTGAAATTCAGGGCATTTGGGAGCTGCTGCATCGTCACAGATGGGACATACATCTTGTAAACTATAAATTTTTAAAAATTATTTAGCATCTCCATTGCTGTGTGGGCCATGTGGCAGCGAGCATGGGATAATTCCGCAGCTTTCATTAGAGCACACATCAAACATTTAAAGTCCACGGGTGGTGTTTTCAGGAACTGTTATAATAATTAGGAAAGGAGAATGGGTTTAATAAGAGTTGTAAACAGTGATCAGCAGCCAGACCCCGTCCCTCCCCGTAGACCCATCTGCACGGCACATCTGGGCACATGGAGCAGGGAGCAGCATGTTCCATCCCACCTGCCCTGACTCTGAAAGAAGGTGTGGGGGGGTCTGGGGTCATTCTGGGACACAGCAGTGACAAACTTGAGGAGAAAAATCTGTAAAATACACAGAAAACCCTAGCCATACCCTTCTAGTAGATACTTGTGCTCAGTCTCTTGACAGCTGTCACTAGGTGCTCAGGGCTCACAGGCACAGATCCCCGTGGGCCCTGGGCTGTGCTGGGTGGGTACAAAGGGATGTCCCTGCCAGTGTGGGGCTAGGTCTGGCAGCCAGTGGGATGCAGCATGGCCCCACCCTTCTCAGGGACTTGGACACAAGGGCCTGAGCCAGGCTCTTGCAGTCAGGCCCTGCTGACCCCCTGGAGACCAGCAGATAGAAGTCTGCAGTTTTTTGGTGCATTTCAGTTATCAAGATGAGACATGAGAGGTAAAATCATGAACTTTTTAAGTAAAAGTCATAATGGGCACTCTAATCTACTTAATCATGCCAAGTAGTGTAATCCCTAGGAGCAACTCCTTGCAATGGGATACATTGTGGTCCGGAGGGAAGCTCCAACAGCTGGAAATCCAGTCAGGCCATGTGGATTGTGAGCATCCTCTAAGTGATGGGAAGTCCCAAATTATACCCAGTGGAGGAATATTCTGGAAAGCACGTTCTCATTACTTAAGTTTGAGATTCCATGCACAACAGCCATAGTCAGGATTGCTTCCTGTCCCTATGGGGGAGTTTGGGGTGCTTGTGTTCAACCACTCTGGTCTCCATTCCCTGGTGCTCTCTGCAGACCTTTGGAATTTCCTGGTGACAGACAGCGGCTTTGTTCAAGGTGATGGAGGTCCTTGTGTAAGATACTGTGGAGGGGAAGGATGGTTCCAGTGCAGCAGTGAAGAAGCTGTTGAATAATTAGCTGCTTGCTGCAGCTGCATTGTGTGTCCTGCTGAGTGTTAAATGGGCAGTGCTCAAGTCAGCAGATCTGTTATGTCATTCCATGTTCTGTGTGAGTTCAGGCTCTTGAGAAAGCAGCCAGGGTGCAGGCCTGGGAGCCACAGGCTTGCTTTGAGCACTTTTGCACTTGATAGCCCCCACCTAGGAAAGGCCCTGGTTCAGGTGGGACTTCCAGCTGAGCTGTCCTTTCTCTCCCTGAGCACATCCTTCCCTGGGCCAGGTATGCAGAAACACAGCTGTGGTAACTTGCCAGTCACCCAGCCACCCTCCGGACAGGCCACCAGCCAGGTAGGTCTCAGCAGTGAGCTCTTCTGGAGCCACCAGTGGCTGTCACCATGCTCTGCCACACCTTGAGGTGCACTGCCAGGCAGAGGTCACCATGGGATGGGGGGAAGGCACCCCCTCTTTGGCTCTGAGCTGAGGGCCCCTCACGGGGCATGGTAGCCAGGCTCCGGATCTGAGGAAGCAGCATGGTCTCACCTGCCCCATGGAGGGTGAGCCCCACCACAGGGGCAGATACCCATGGCTGGGGTCCCCTCCGTGTGTGCCCCCACAGCCAACCCGGCCCTCCAGCCTGGCATGGGGCAGCTCTTGTCCACTGACCTAAATTGAGGCTGAGCAAAGAGAGCAAGCAGCTGCCCCACTGCTGCTGCTCTGTTTTCAGCACGGCTCGAGCCTCCCTAATCCCCTCGGATTTTGTATCTACCAAAACAGCTTGGGCCCATCAGTAAATTGCAGTGGCATATGGTCCAGGTTTATGAGTAATCTGGCACACGCTGAAGGCAAGGAGGACGTCATCCTTCAGCAAATACAGAAAATATTGGGGGGGAGGTTATGACTGTATTTAATATAGTTGATGAGAAAGCTGTGAGAAATGTTTACCTTTGAAGCCAGTCCTGTTTCAACTTCAGCTGCTGGGAGAAGCTACTGTGAAACAGAAAACAAACAGAAGTAACAGGAGAGTCTCATTGGTCCCGTGAAGGTTTTGTCACTTAAACTGATCCCATGGGGCTGTGTGGGGTTGGAGGGGAAAGCTGGCAGCTGGTGCCACCAGCCACCCTGTATACAAGCAGTGCCACAATTGGAATAGTCCTCATCACCTCCCTGCAGGTGAAGTTCCTCTAGCTGGTGCATATGTCAGAGGCATAGCTTCATTCCTGAAGAGAAGAGGGAAATGCAGTTTTAGCAGCTTTGGGAGGAAGAGCCTGGTCACAGACACCTTGGTGGGCCTGGCCTGGTTGTAGTGGCAGTGGATGTCCGTCCCAGCATGGTTTCCAGATGTTCTCTGAGGACACAAGAAACACCTCCCAGTGTCAGTGTACTCAGCATTGGCTTCATCAGGGCAATTCACCTGAGGAATGTCCAGGTCCTGGTCAAGGAACCCTTTGTGCAGTCCTTTCCTGGCAGGGAGATGAAGCTGCGGATGTTTTGAGCTGCACCAGCCAGCATGATGGCCCTTCCTTAAGGCCTGGGGACATCCCTGGGCTCAGCTGACATCCCCAGAGACATCTGTGTGAGGACTGGGACATCTCTGAGAGCAGGAGGACATGGAGATTGGAAGGGACTGTGTTGGGTACAATGCTGCAGCAGCACTGTAAGAGTTTTCCCTTGGCCCCTGATTGCTCTCTGTGGCTCAGACCAGCAATGCTGCTTTTCCCTCCAGCTGGGGTGAGAGCTAACAACTTCTCTTCTCTCCTCCCCGCTCAGCTGCTGTGGGCTCTGGAGCCCCATTACACAGAAGGTTTGAACTTCCTTTCGCTCTTCCCAAAATCCATGTTTCCTCAGTGTGTTTGGAAGCCCAGCTACAAGAACCTCACTCTCTCACAGCCTCCCTATGCTGTGTAATGCTTTGGCAACACTACATGTTTTCTTTGGTTGCATAGACGTGGTTGTGACATTCAGGGAGGAGTCATCTCCAAGAGGAGGTGCATGTCTCGTGTCCTGTGGCCTGGTCGGCAGCACAGGGAAGGAGAACACAGTTGGCTCCGAGTGCCACTCTTTTCTTGCTGCCAGCTGCCACTTGGAAACACCCAAAACTTCAAGGAAGGTTTTGCCTCTTTAATCCAAGAAAAGGCCTCAAACAGCTCACAAATAACTTAAACCTTGGGCTTTTAAAATTTTAAACAGAGCCTTTGGGACCGTATTTGTTCAAACCTTATGTATCTCGGTCACTCAGAATTTTAGCCGTTTGCTGCAAGCTTTGAGGCAACACAGCGTGCAGTTTAAAAGGAGCTTTGCTTTTTAAGTGGGAGCTGATTTTTTAAGGCTGGGAATTGTGTGTTTTGTGTCTTTGTTTTGCATAGTCCAATTTTGCACTCTGGAAACTAAAGGAAATATCTTGTGTAAAAGGGTGGGATGCAGATCATGTGATCTCAGCAGCAAGCTGGAGTAGGGTGCGTTTTTCCAAGTGGGTGTGATGTCTTCTGTGGGACCATGCTGAGACGTTCTGCCACTCCTGGGGCAAGTTGCTGGAGCCAGGAGCAGAAGTTTCCTGCAGTCCCTGGAAATCCAAGGGTGTCAGCTCACAGTTCTTATTTTAAGTGTGTGTTGACAGGACCTTCACATGCTCCATTGCTTTGCTGCGGTGGTATGTGTGTGCTCAGATGGATGAGGGACAAGTGCCCCCTGCCCCTCACAGCAAAGGCCCTGCTTGGTGCCGGGGACAAGGGCATCTCGGGATCCTTTGTCAGTCTGTGCCTGGGAATGCCAAGCTGCATGCTATGCCTGGAAAACAAGCCCCACAGTGTCCCCTCATGCTGCCACTGTCATGAGGGAGGGCACGGCTCCCAAGAGGAGACCACTGGGATTTTTCAAAGCAGTTTGGGGAAGGGCTGAGCCTCAGGTGTGCAGCAGAGCTGTGGTCTGCAGTTGTCCCTGCAATTCTTCTCTGCTTTCACGTGAGTGGGACAAAACCAGGTGATCTTTCCAGTTGTGATGACAGGACATCTCAGGTGTTTCCTCTTCAAGATGTAGCAGCGAGTGGTGGTGACTCAGAGTCTGCATTTGTAGCCATGCACAGGCAGTATCCTGGTGTCTGTCTGCTGCTGCAGGACACACGCTAGGCCCTGAGAGCCGAAGGAGTTAAACTGCTTCCAAATAGGCCTCTTCATGCTAATAAAGTACCTTGGAGCTGGTCCAGCAGGCAGACACCTGGGTATTATCCAAGCATCTGACACCCCTAGAGAACCAGAGCCTTGATGAGCTTTGCACACTCTCAGAAATCTTGGAGAAGAAAGGAGGCTTTCCATGGAAAATGGATTTTCAGGGCCAGCTGAAGGACATGACGTTCAAGATCATTGCTTTAAAATAATTTCAGCTGCAGTTAATGTGAAGCAAAGAAGAAAAGAAAACCCAAGACAGTGAGAGGATAATTAATTCTGAGTTGGAGCTGCAATTTGGAAGGGCTGTATTGTGAAGTGACCCTTTTCCAAATGATACCTGCACTGGCTCTTCTCAGAGAGCCCTTTGCAGTGAAATGTTGTGTTGTTTTACTTTTACACTGTACGTTTATTCACCCCTGGTGTTACAGGGTGACCTTGAGTTCAGCCTTGCAGAGAAGGGCCCAGTGTAGTGAGGAGGTTCTGCAGGGAGCTCTAGCACAGGGTGGGCTGAGCAGAGCCCTCTGGGGCCAGCTCCCCTCTCTGTGCTGTGTTAGGATGGTGCCTGGCTGTCCCCTGGATGGCTTTTGTGGCACCCTGCCATCCATCCTGCTTTGTTCCTGTCTTCTCCCTGACCACCACAGCATGCACCCTTATCAAGAGAGGCTCTGCAGAGCCCCCTCTAGGACCATGGAGCATCCCTTTGGCAGGGCACAGTGTCCCTACTCCCAGGGTCTCTCTCCACAGAGCTCTAAGGGAACTTGGGTCAGTGGATCACCCTATCTGGCTTTGACCTCCTCTCGCTGGTGCATCTCCTCTACTCCTAGCACATGTTGTACTGAATTTCTCCAGAAGCTGAGAGATGCTTTTTATGAGGAGCTGTTCCAGGGACTGAAGCCTGTACAGAATATGATGTTTATTGCTGCCATTCCAATGTAATTTGAAAAATATTTATTTCTGGCCTACTTGCTTACAGAGAAACCAAAAAAAAAAGTGTCGAGGCCAGAGCTCTAATGAGATTCACATTTTGGACATCAGATCAGTACAATAATGCATTTCACACTGTTGTTTCCTAATTTGCCTAATCAAATAAAAGGAGATGAAGCATCACAGAGCCCAACCTCCCCATTCCAACAAGGCAGCACTGAACCCATCACTTGGCACTCAAATTAATTTTCCCCACGCAGGTTGGCCAAAGCACATAATTTAATCAGCGTCTTGCAGCTCTGTTAGTAGGCACCATCTCTCCCAGGGGCTGGCAATCCCAGGCAGCTGTCCCAAGGAGCCACAGGGTGCATGGATAGCCTGGAGAGGTTTGGGGAAAGAGGGGAAGGTGTTTCAGGCCACTGCAGCCCATGCTGTTGCAGCAGGTATCGAGCAGTCAGGTTCTGTGCTGTGCTAAATCCCAGGGAAATCCTTGTTCCAGTGCCACAGGTGGAGCAGATGGGTCTCTCTGTGCCCTCAGGAGATTTTCCAGCAAAGTGAGGGCTGTTGTTGGAGCTTGGGCAGGTGCTTGGGGCCAAGGTGGGGCTTGAGTTAATGCTAAAACCAGTGGTGTGGTCAGGGAGGCATTTCTCAGTGACTTAGTCATGTCTTGTTACATCCTGAAATGGGCAGGACTCATGCTCCAGGTAAATCCATGTCCCTGAAAGCAGCTTAAGAAGCAGCATGCTGTTTGGGACAAGTTTTCCTAAGTGTGCTGCTGAGCAGTGCTGCAGGGAGCTGGGAATTTTTGGGTACTGCCCAATTCACCACCCAGAACAAAGCAGTTCCACTTAGAGAACCTGAATGCTGAGACCTGGGACCCCTCTCCTGGCTGTGGAGCAGACCTAGGAACCCCTGGCAACAAATGCTGCAGGATTGGTGCCATTGCAGATGCTTTTCTCCTACAATGTGTTGGAGAATTTAGCAGTATTTGAGATTGTGCTTTTAAAGGAGAACTAATCAATGGGATGGGTTTGGGATTTTGTTATGATTCACTGGGAGTCAGGAATGTTATTTCAGTGCTGGTGACATCAGAGCAGACCTAAAAATGATACTCAAACCCCCCAAAGTATAAAACCATGTTTGAGTTCTGCTTCTCAGGAGATCTGTCCTGGGCTCAGCTGTGCTGTAGAGCACATCCAGCTTTGCAGGTGGGGTTTTTGTCTCAGAAGGTAGTTTGTTTCCAGTTCCAGTGAGGACAGCTGTGGTTTGTTGCAGTGGGCCCCTGGGCACTACTGGTACATTCCAGAGCTCCCCAGAAGGCAGCAGCAGCCACAGGCCCCAGCTGAGCAATCCTGTGCATTCCCATTTGGGAAATTAGGTTCATTTACAAAATCAGGCAGAGCAAGCAAGTTAAAAAAAAGAATAGTGTGAATTAAATAATACAATTTTGGTGCAAACATGGAAATCAAATTTTGCTTTTCCATGGGCTGTAGAGCCATCCTTGTAGCACAGGAAGAACCATTGTGAGTTCACTGCCAAAACTCAAAAAAGTTATCAAGTAAAGGCAGTTTCTTGCATCCAAAGTCCCTCATTATATTAAAAAAAATATTGCAGCACAAAATTTACAAGCGCATCACAGGACCCAATTGCACTGTTAAACAGATGGCACCTACACAGGACCCAAAAATATATAACAATTTTAATTGAGCCAATGCAAAACAGATTTGTGAAGTAAAATAGGACATACCAGGTCTAATAAGGCCCTCCCTAGAAATTGTGACATTAGTTTTGTAAGGGCACAAGAGGTACTCAGAAGCTGTTCTTTAGCAGATGAAGTACTGCCTTGATTTTCTCACTGCAGCCTCTGAAGTTTCTGCTCAGCACACTGCCCCTGCTGTGGCTTTTCCTGGGAGTGCAGTGCCAGCTCCCTTGGCCACGTGAGGCCGTTTGCCCTGTGTCCTGCTCTGGTGCAGCTCCCTGGGTCACAGCCCTGGCTCTGGGTGAGGACAACAGCCAAGCCCCTCACTTGGCATGTGGGAAGGGGACATTGCTCTGGTCACACCTGAGCTTGGTGTCTGCAGCAGGTGAACTGTCACCTGTGCCCATCCTGCTCCCAGGGCCACACTGCCATGCCTGTTTTGAATGCAGCAGCACATAGAGGGGAGGTCAGAGACGGATCCTGCCTCCTGGCACTGCAGAGCTGAACTCTCAAAATTCCCCTCAGTGTCTCCTCTAGTGAAAGAGGGGTTTCCTAAGCTGAACTCTGAAGGCAGGTGGTGCTGGTGCCTTTGCTGCTTCCCAGTGAAGTAAGGAAAACACCTGTTCTGCAGCAGAGCAGGGTTCCACTCAATGAGAGAGAATGGAATGGGGATTTCTCCCTCATTGATAGCACTGGGTTTCTTTCACCTTTCCCTGCAGTCTGAATTGTGACCAATAAAAAAAGCCATTTCTTCCACACCTGGAAAGGGAGGTTTGGTCTGAAATGACGTAATATAGAATTCCCAAGTTCCTCCTGCACGTGCAGGAGAAACAGCAGAAAAGAAAAACAAAATCTCCCCTACTCTGAACTTTGACCTTTGTTTTTTCCATGGACTTTGTGAGTATGATCCAGACCATGAGGACATGGTAAGGTGACAACAGTGATCAGGGCAGTCTGTGTCCTGGGAGTTTGTGAGAATCCCAGGAAAGAGATGCAAACCCATGATGACCTGCACGAGGTGCCATTGCTGAGAGGGGTCAAAGATGAAGTTATCTTTGCTACTAAACCCCAGCACCTCCAGGAGTGGGAATGCACCCCTGTGTGGGAGCATTCCAGTGTGATGAGGCTGACTCGAGTGTGTGAAACAAACTGCAGTGTGGGAAATGCAGAGCTGTGGTGTGGTCTTAGGGATGATGAGAAGAAGAGGGATGCAGCTCAGAAACTTCCTGCAGGAAAATCCCCAATAGGAATTATTACCAGTCAGCCAGGACTGTCCTGCTGTGCCTAGGGCTTGGGATGAGCCTGCATCACAGCACTCAGAATTCCCTTCCATTTTGCCTTGGATCAGTCTGACCCAGCTCCCCTGGGTTACACACAGCAGGTTCATGCCTGATGAATGCTGTAGTTCTTGTTAAATCAAAAAACTGAAAGGGAACATGGCAAAATTAATGTTTAGTTCATATTAACTCCAGCCAATTCATTTCTGCTGTTATGAAAATGTATAAAATAAACATAGCCTAGTTATACTGAGGATCTTCTTGTCCTCGTGAATTCTCCCTTGCCTCACTGGTGAGAGGAGCCCTTCGGGTTTGTTTGGTGGCATTGCTGAGCTCTTTGTACACAGCTCTTTAGAGTTCTCTGAGGTATCCTGAGCACTCCTGCCAAGGAAATCTCACTTGTGTCATCTGAATCAGTGGATTTTATATCACCCTACGCCTCTTGCCCCCCAAATTATTTGTGATGGACATTTCCACACTGTGTAATAAGGAAACTCTCAAGTATTATCTGCACCAAAATGCCAAGTGTGAGGTGCTGTGCTATTGTGCCAGTTAGAAGGGAAAATCCATGTAGGGACTCAAAATGCAGTTTTGCTTGAGATCAGCCTTTCTGTGAAGAACTGCTCGTTTCATGGTTTTCAATGAGCACAAGCAGAAAGGACAAAGAGTGATTAGTGGATTTCTACTTCGGTGTCTCAGTTGGTTACAAATATTCTTTGAGAGGCAGCAGAAAAACATGAGGGAGAAACCCTCTTCATCTGCATGTTGTCCTGTTACACAGCACAGCTCAGAACACGAGCCAGCGCTCCAGTGATACCTTGAAATGTGTCGTGTGTACATGGAAAAGGAAGGAAAAGTGAGAGGGAGCCGATTGTGCTTTAACCTAGCATCTGCTGAGCTCAGTGCTTCCAGCTGTGCCACCTCAGTGCCTTGAGGAGGACCTCACCTGTGGACTTCACCTGTGTCCTGGCACACCTGCCCAGCACTCGCTCTTGGTCCTGCGTTGGGCTGGAGACTGCACAGAGATTTAGTCAGGTGCTTCAGCTCAGCCAAGGGCTTGCTGGTTGGGCTCTGTGGCTCAGACATCCCCAGCCCAGGGCCAGTGCTGTGGTTCTGCAGCGACAGGGCATCGCTGCGGGCACTTAGTGGTTCTGGTTGTGTGGCTGATGCTCCACAAGGCATGAGCAGCATCCTTGTGGTGTTGGAAGGGTTCTCCCCGGCCCTGGGTGGCTGGGTCCCCTGGGTGCAACTGTGGCAGCTTTCCTGGCCACGCTGTGCAAAGCAAAGTGGACTGCCTCTGGAAGTCAGTACCATGGGTCACCATGGCACTGGAAAGCAGAGGTCTGAGATGTGGGAATGATGGGGAGGCTATGGGGGAGTAGAAGATGGAAATAATGGCCGAAACTTAGATAATAATTTTATTTATAGTCTAATGTGCAGACATGGCTGTTGCTGATGAGGCTACCAGTGACATAAATAAACTCAAGCAGAAGATGTAAGCGAGTGGATAAATGTAAAGGCATCTTTGGGCAGTGCCACAGATTTGGACATGGACCAAGAGAATTATTTCTGTCCCTTGCGATTCCAATGAAGAGCACAAAGGAGATAATTAGCCCAGGATGCTCCGCATTGCTCTTTCCATCTTGCGCACATTCATGCCCACCAAATGTGAAATGTTCGCCTTTTCCCCTCCAACGTGATGGTTGTTGAACTTATTTTTAGTGTCATTTGATAAGCCTTCCTGCTCGCAGAGAGACATCCCACTGACCCAGCCACTGGTCATTGTCTATACCAGTTCCCATCAAAGCGGGCGCGCTTTGTCAGGTTTCGACTCGAATATCCATTCTGCCTCTGAAGTACAGTATCGAAAGTGACTGGATCATTTGAGCCTTTTTCTTCAGCTGCTCCCTCCTTCCTCCCCCACAGTGTTTCCGCTCACGCTAACATAATTTGGCATCGTCGACGTGACACGACACTGGTTTTTCTAAAAATTATAATACATACATTGTCGATGTTTGGTGATGGCCGGCGCTCCCATAAATTTAATTTCCGAATTGATGGAAAGAGGTCTTTCCCACTCGGAATCGTACCCAACGTTCGGCGCCCCCTCCGCCACTGAGGAACGCACATACAGTAATAGGTCATTCAATGTCAAAAGGCATAAAAAAGATGAGCAAAATCTTCACAGGCTGCTGCTTGCTGTTGCCTTTAATTATATTAATTAAACTTTGAAATTCTCATGCAAAGAGGGTTGCTGGCTTGTGACGCTGAAGAGCCCTTGGAGATTTGCGGGGGGAAAAAACCCTGAGATACCAGTGTAGTGGCTACTGCTTTTTTTAATCTAAAAAAAAATACACAAGCCTACGACTGCTAGGTATGTTTATAGATGATGATGTTTTATGCGCTACTGAACTGTGAATGCAGGAAAGGGGAAAAAACCACCAGCCACAGTGTCAAGGTCTTGAAGCATCAGTCCCTCCAACTCGGCTCGAGATCTCTGCTTACAGGCTGTCTTCCCGCGGAATAACGCTCTAGTAATTCCTTCCTGTCCCGGCTGCATAATGAAAGAAAGGTGTCTTCAAAAACTAAAGGGCAAAGTCTTGCTCGCTACCAATACCTCGAGGCATCCTGTCTACATTTTGTCATGCGTGTGCACTTTTCAGTGTTAGAGTGACAAGATTTCCAGTCAGAAGGTTCCCGTAAGGCACGACGGAGGGAGCTGGCAAGGGTTGGGGATCTGACATGGCTCTGAGGCACTTGGCTCTGCGCCTGCTTAGCCTGGTGGGAATTGTTATCCTGTGCCCGTGGCGAGTAGTCCCTGTGTAAATACCACGTGCCTGCGCCGCAGCTGAGGAACGCTGCGTCGCCGCTAAAAGCACATTGCGTCCTGAGAATCTGTAGTCCTTAAAAAAACAGCAAATAACAAAAAATAGAAAAGCATTCTCATCTTTGGTGTCTGTGCTGTCCCTTCGGTGGCGCACAGAGCCAGGCACACATGGCAGTGCTGCTCTCCGGGGCACGGGCAGAGCACCAGTGTGGAATTAGAACGCGGGCTCCCGGAGCAGGGATGCAGGAACCTGTGGAGCTTGGGCTGCAAGATGGTCCAAGGGATGCAAGGAAGGGCTCGGTTCTCTCAGCTGGGTAGGACAGTGGCAGTGTGGCTGTCTCTCCTCCTGGTATCCGCTTCTTCTCCTCTACTGAGAGGGAACTCGGGTGAAGTTGATACAGCGGCCCTGAGGGAAGAGAGAAGCTGTTACTGGTGAAGTAGCACACAGACAGAGGTTGCTGGATGCTAGAAGGAGGCTGTTGAAATTCAGATGTTTGGGAAAATAACAAACCCATGAAAAACCTTTTAAGAATTAATGGAAATTACCCGGAGTGAGGCACCACATTTGCCTTACAAATGCAGGCTCTAGGCAAGCACGAGGACATGGGCGACACATTCTGACACTCCCAGGCCTTCTGTGAGCATAATTCACAAATTCTGTCAAGCTGCAATGAGCAAACCCAAACCCATCTGACTGTGGGGAGGGAAGAGCATGGGGAAGGCAGATCCTGCACCCAAATCTCCCCTAAGTCAGGTCCTCACACAGTGAACATGGATAGATGCGACTGTTAGCTAGCAGAGCTGCTGCTGATCTGAAACTGCATTTTATTAGCAATAACCCTAGCTCTGCACCTACAGACTCTGTACTTAGGATCTGTAAATTGCTGTGCACAGAAGGAAAAAGGGTTTCTTGTGATGCCATATCCATAAAGGGGTCCAGGTGAATCCTGACAGCTTTCAGTGTAGCTGAAATGAAACCATTCCAACAGCAAAATCTTCAATCTTTTTTATTCATTTGGAGCTATTTTAAATGCCTAAACTCTTACAGGATCATGGGGTGTTGGAGCAGGGTGTGCTGCCTCAAAGCAGCTCTCTGGCACAGCAGCAAATCCTTCCCTTTGGTCACGGGCATTTGTCAAGGATGGTGCCACGTGAACAATGCTGGCTTTGGAGCAGGCAGCACTGCTTGTGTTCTGAATCCTTATTTCTGCTTTAAGAGATGCTCTGCTGGAGGGAAATTACTGCTTTCTTCTCAAACCTGGGAGATGATGGAATTGCCAAATTAAATTTGGGCTGAGTTTCATATTCCTGTCATTCATTTAGTTTGATCTCCAGTTTTTCTGGGTATCAAGGAGGGTGATGGCACACAGTTATCTGGCATGACTCAAGAAGGTCTTGGCTGGCATGAGAGGGGCAGTGTTCTCATCAAGGGGTTTCTTAATGTTTCAGTTCTGTTTCTGTCAGTTGTTTAAGAAATATAAAATGGGTGAAAAGGTGGGGACAGGAACTGTAAGAACTTCTAGTTGCCACCATCTGTATTATAAATGTAGAAGAGATGCAGAGAGATAAATCATGGAATCCTTTAGGCTAGAAGAGCTCTTAAGATCACCTAGTCCAACCATTCCTTCATCACTGTCAAAGCCATCACAGTGTCCCCAAGTGCCATATCCACATGGCTTTTCTGCCAGGATGAGTGGTTCTAGGCAGGGCAGGGAGACAGGAGAACCTTAAACAAGCACTGCCCTTTCTGGTTCCCCTCTTCTCTCCCACATCTCTGCCCCCACCTTCTTTATTCCATGACTCATGGAGAAGGGAGGAGAGAAAGAAGTTGTGTGGTCAGGCAAGCTGTTGCCCCTGTCACTGGCAGGGAGAACACCCTGAACTGGGGAATCTCAGAGCCCTAAGAAACACCAGCTCTCCAAACACTGTCAGCATCAGACATGTAACATGTAATAACAAACAGACTGTCAGTTTAAGTGGGAAGTTCAACCATTTGCATTCTAGATGGGCAGACTGAGGCAGACAGAAGATGAAAGGTTGGTGTTCACTTGTTAGGGGTTTATCACTTCTGATCAATATAAGCTGCAGGTTTTTGTTACTAGAAACTCAGTGATGTGACCAACAGCACTGTCTCCTGCAAACTGGTGTGGAGAAAAAGCTCTGGACTCATGTAAGTCCTTCCTTGAAAGGCATCCAAAACCTCCCATGCAGCAATATCTGTGTCATCACTGAGACCAGCTTTTAGAAACAGAATATTAAATTCTTCTTCTGATTAATCTGACCTTTACAGAGACAACTATTTACTTAAGTAGAAGCACTATTTACTAAACATTAGTCTCACCAGTCTGGTTTTGGACTTCCCAATTAAAACATGCATGTTCCATGTAACCAATTTCACCAGTGCATTCTCCTCCTGGTGGCATTGCCAGGATACCCCAGTGTGGGGAGTTACTGTTACACTCATGTCCCTGTGCTCAATTAAATCATCAATCCGACCAATTTGAGTTCTGACGTACCATGCCTTGTAAATCACTGGCTCATAAACCTTAACAATACCAACATGTAGTCTGTATGAAAGTGCACTAAATTAGTGGTTTAGCACGAGAGTAATTAAAAAATGAGTTATGCATGCATTCTGTGATCTTTGCAGGGAATATAAGATCTGTCTCCATGCACCAGATCCAACAGGAAAAACCCCACTCTTCAAGCTCACAGATACACCAGAGGTACTGCAGGGTAACAATGTGGCAGGTCTCTAACAGCAAGAAAAAACAGGAGAGATCTATGGCAAGGGGGTTTACCTAAGAAGGAACTCTTTTATATGACATCAAAGCCATTTCTTTAGTTGTTGAATTTCTTACTGAATCTAAGTTACAGGACAGGGGATCTCAGGGAGTGGGTGCTCACACCAAACCCCAGGTTAGCCCCTCACCTGGCAATGCCCAAAACAAGGCACCAGGAGGGGCCTGCAGGAGCAGCTCTCCCCATTGTGTCCCTCTCCAAGCCGTAAGGCTCTGTGGGCAGTGCTGGCGGCAAGGGGGAAGGAGAGATCACTTTGGGACAGTGTCCACCCTGGGCCTGGAGCTTGGCCCTTGACTGCGGCGAGCCAGGTGTGATGAGCACTTTGGGGTGTCTGTGTGTGTGTGAGCAGACACATGGTGCTGTCCCGCCATCCCAGCGGAATTCTGGGCTCCAGCAGGGGCAGGAGAACATGGCATGGGCTCCTTTGGAGCCCTTCCAATGTTCCTCAGGAATTCAGGAAGGGCAGGTGAAGCAGGCTGGATCTGGGATGGGATGTGACCGCACTGAGCCTCCAGGCTGAGCTGCTCTGCCTGGTCTTGGGTGCTTGTCCTTGCGTGTTTCTTTTAGCATGCTGAGTAGTTGTATCTGTGGGAAAAATTTCCATGGATGGCATTGCTGATATGTTCAGCATCTGGCTCAGGATTAAGAACAACTGCTTTTTCCAGAGGAGCACTTGGCAGTGCTGTCCTGCCTGGACAGTCATTGCTCCATGTGATACCCAATGTCCTAAAAGCTTGGCTTCTCCTGGCCTTGGAGGACTGAGATCCCCACTGCCCATTGCTGAGACTCGTGTGCTCCTACCTCGGCTGCAGTGTCCCATGAGCACACGCCCTTTTGGGATTTGGCAATGATCATGCTCTCTGTGTGTGATCAGTGCCTGCAGAGCCACAAGGAAGGACAGGGCTTCAGAATAATGTCCCTCCCAAAACACGTATTGAACACTGTTGTGTTGTTTCTGTTGCCCCATCGCCACAGCGCTACCAGAGCATCTTCCATCCCCCACAGGCATATCCCTGTGAGCACAGCCTGTCCCCGGGAAGCAGTCTGCTCCCAACAGCTCCCCAGGACAGCCTGCCCAGGCTGCTGCTGCAGTGTGGGTCAGCAGGCAAGAACCTGCTTTATCTGATTCTGTTTCTTCTCACATACACCCTGTGGCCCAGCCTGCACTTGGCCTCCCTCTAAGGATCCAAGTTGAGGGCAGTGGGTTCTTCCCTGTAGCCCTTGCACAAACAGACAGGACTGCATACACCTCTTCCTCTTTGGTAATGCAAGGAAACAGGCCATTTCCTGCTTTCCACACCTCTTCAGAGTCATTACCTCCCCATCTGCTGCTCACTGGGATAAGGCATGGGCTCTGTACTGCACACTTGTGTGCAATGGGGACAGTAAAAGGGAATTCTGTGGGAGTAAAGCTGGGAGGGATTCAAACTGGGCACTGAGGTGCCAGTGCATGGCAGCACCTGCCTCAGAGTCCTGTTTCCTTGCTGAATTGATGCTGGCACTTCCCCTGGGCAGTGGGAGTAGAGCCAGAGCGCCTGTGCAGGGCCAAACCCCGCTGTCTGGCAGGGCCCTCAATGACCTTCCTGTTCCAGAGGTGGCAGAAGCAGCATTACCTACAGCTTGTGTCACCTGGCCCATGTGGGCACTAAAATCCCTCTGGCATTAAATCTGACCGCTCCTTCCTGGCTCCACTGCCTGGGATGTATTTCAGTTACAACACTCAATCACCCCATAAATACCCACTGACAAGTGTACAGCTGAAGGGACGTTTATTTTTTTTTAGATCACTCTTTACTGTGGAGAAGGGCTGCTAACCCACGCCATCCTGTGCAGCTCTGAACAGCCCTCAGAGATTGGGTGCTGGCATCTCTCCCTTCCCTTTGCTCTTTGTCCCCCACAATGTGGTCATCCCTTGTCCCAGCCCCCTGGGAAGCTCAGGGTGTTGTGGGCATTTGAAACTGGTTTTCCATCCTACTGACACCAAGCCCAGGGCTGTGCTGCCGAGCTCTGAGCACTCAGACCTCCTCTGTGCCCAGGTGTGCTGCCACAGGCAAATCCATTGCCAGTTGTTCCTGTCACCTGTGGCAGAGCCCCCACGCTGCCATTGTGCAGGTGGCACCTGCAGAGGTCCTACTGGGCACCCCTGAGCCATGGTGTGGGAGCAGGACTTTAACCCCTGGAGAGCTGCCTCCCAGCATGACCTGCTGCTGGACAGACTGTTTGTCACACAATTCATCAGCAGTAACTCCTTAGAAGGAGTGCTTCTGAACCACTGTTATTGCTGCAGGCAGCAGGATCTGCTCCTGGGGCTCCTTGAGGCAGCTTTTTCCCAGAATTCCTGAACTGCTGGCTGAAACACCTGTGACAGAGCTGAGGGGAGCTCTGAGAACACCACAGGGTGGGCTCAAAGGCCTCCTAAAGTAACACAACATCATGAAAAGAAATAAACTACAACTGAATGGTGCTTTTTGGGCCCTAGCAAGAATTTGGTTTTTTACTTCAACAAATTTTACCAGCA
Organism: Molothrus aeneus; assembly: GCF_037042795.1. Classification (NCBI taxonomy): domain Eukaryota; kingdom Metazoa; phylum Chordata; class Aves; order Passeriformes; family Icteridae; genus Molothrus; species Molothrus aeneus. Next base: position 199,529 of record NC_089649.1, on the reverse strand, counting down.
GCTTCAGTGGAAAGAGATGTTCATTTGTGTATTTTCCTCAGATTTATGTAATGTAGCCTCCATAGCATGCATGCATGAACCTCATGATCTTTCCCAGCAATCTCACAGTCCTGGACGTGAACTTCCAAAGGTCACAAGGTCTGGGGTCCAGGAATTGATTTCCCACGGAAACCCAAGAAAAGTCTGAACAGTTACAGGTACCTCACAGCCACCTTCCACCCCTTAGACCTGCTTTAGCTGCAGGAAAAAAAGGGCAGGAAGATAGGACTAAGTTGTTTTAAAAAGTAGTTCCTATGTTTTCACACCTGATAAATGCTGTATTTCAGAGCACAGGCCAACAAACTAAACCTGCCAGGGAGAGGTTCCAAAGAAGTAGTTTAAAGATGCTAGGTTGGAAGATTTTATTTTTCAGTGCTTGTAATTTAGCCATGTGCTTGGAGTACACACTGAGGAGGGCAGGGCATGTTAATGTGTGAAATGCTGCTGTTGGCACGTGGGGTGGCTCATACCCGCTTGGTACTCACTGCATGGATGGCACTGCACACCCTGGGAGCCAAGGGTGTCTTTAGTGTGCTGGCAGCTGGGAGGAAATGCCATTAGAGCAGCTTTTTACCCATGAGCAGCAGTTATGCCCAGGGAACTGGGCATATGGCAAGTCAGCACAGTTGCTCTGTCTTGGCAGAGCATGTCACCAGGGGTATATCCCTGCGGGATCCGGGTGCCGGGGCTCTGCAGCTCCCTGTGTCTGTCCCTGTTCTCGCACCCAGCGAGAACCACCTGCACTTGGCCTGTGTGCCGGTGCCCTGCACCCTGTCGTGGGCAAGGTGGAATGGAGACGGCACAGGGCTGTGGGCAGCCAGGGAGTGGGCAGCAATGGGCGCTGGGCTGGCATCAGCACTGACCGTCCTGCCCTGACGGGTTTGGGTAGTGAGAAAAGGGAGGGATTTCTTTCCTTTGCCAAGTTTTCCGTGACTGCTGTATTCAGCAGTTGTCCAAATAAACTCCTGCCTTGACCGAGAATGGTTGTGACAAGCTGCCTCTCCTGTGAGCCGGCCTTCCAGGGCTGGGAGGAGGGAGTGCCGAGCTGCTGAGCCGGCCCGTGGGCCTTGGGGGAGGATAAAACTGGCTGCGTTTGTAGCATCTGCTTCAAAAGGAGGTTGTGGCAAATATTTTATTCAGCAGAGCTGGAGGTCTCCTGTCTCTAGAGGGCAGGAGTTTGTTGTTTTCCTCATGCAAGGCAAGCATTGCTTATGCAAAAGGGAAGGATGTGGAAATGGCCCGCAGAGTGCCTGTTTTTCCAGCATAGATCCTTTGGAGCGAGGGCCCTAGCTCACTCTTCCTGACTCTTGGCAGTGAGCCTCCCTCACTCCCAGCACTGCTGCCTCCCTGGAAGTACCCCCAGAACAGGCAGGGTGTGACCCTTTCCTGAAGGGCACGTTCTCAGTTCCATTGCAGGCGCCTGCCAATGGAGGGCTTTTCTCCTTCAGCTCTCCTTAGTCCTTGGAAGGCAGTGCGAGGCCGTGTCACTGCCCGAGGGAAGGTGCTCTGTGTCCTGGCGCTGGCCCAGCGCACACCTTGCCCAGCACCGACACTCAGCCGCTCACACACATGCTGCCAAAACCAGGACACAGCTCCTGCCATCTCCACAGTGATGTGCAATGCTGTCCCTGGGACAGCTCCCACTCCTTCCATGGGACACTGGGGGGTCAGACTGTGATTCATGCTTCCAGGTGAAGCTCCGAGAGCCACACGTGCAGCACTGCAGCATGTGGGGAGGAACAAGGGAGATGTTTTCTCCGAGACATGTCTCAGCTCTTTGAGCTCTTCCCAAATCTTCTGGGACGAATCCTTGCTGTGAATGGGGACCCCATTTATGTTATAGGGTGTCTCTAGACAGACTGACACCAGGCCGGATCTCTAGTGCCAGTTTCCTCATGTCAGCATCCTAAACAACTTCCTGAGTATGGTATGTCTTTTTTAGGAAGAAAAGAAAGATAATCTGCTACTATAGAGGCATCACACTTCAAGTCTCATAGAATCAAGAACTGGCCTGGTGAAACCATAAATTAGCAAATCCTAGCTTTGGGGCCTTTTTTTATCTATGAGAACAAAGAATATCAGAAATATGGAGTTCCTAGGGATGGTGTCTCTAAAGCACAAGTTAAATATTCCCATTACTCTTCCTTCCTCCCCTCTGTGCAACCACTGTGAGAAGAAAGCAATTTATCCTCCTCTGAAATCAGGTGTAGGAACAGATAAACCAGAACTGTCAGAAGACCTGTTCTCCTTAAACTCCACTTCTGCTCTATCATGACCTCAGCTCAGGCCTCTCCGAAAATCCCTTTCCTTTAGGAATACTTCCCAGTGTCCTTTCCCTAATCAGCTCTCTAACCTGGGCCTTTCTGAAGAGAGACTCTCTTCAGATGGCCCAGAGATTTAAGACTCAGGTGCTCTATGGCTTTAGGTGTATAAGTCATCCAGGCATGTGTTGTGAGCCTGTAACAGAGCAGTGGTGGCACAGCATTCGGATCCTGGCCCACAGATTATACAGCACCTGACTGGCATATGGCAATTGCTTGTAAGGAGAGAAGACAGCCCAGTTCTGTGGTATTTAGGACACTATGGAAATCATTTTAAGCTAGTTATCATACAAATACTATAACCAAAAAATCCACTTCAGAAACTCTGTGAGAAGATGCCCATCTGTTTGAAGCAGTAGGCAGGGTTTAAGTGGAGGCTCCTAGGAGGAAGACTAGCAAGGCTGCGGCAGGAGGGGCAGCTCCCCGAGGTTGTGGCCACTTGGCTGGGGCTGGCTCTGGCCCTGCAGATGGGAAGGGAGAGCCCAGCAGGACCCTCGTTCTGCACACACACAGTGCACGTGGCAGCCCTCTAGATGCCACTGTCACCCAGCTGTCCCAGCCCTACAGTGGTGACAATTCCATGCTGCTGACACCAAGCACTGGGCCAGGAAGGACACGATGCCAGGCTGTTCCCCACCCCTCGGCCACATCAGCTTCCCTGATACCATACAGTAAATTCTTCTTCCTGCAGACAAACCTCCAGCACATTTTTAGACTTTGGTTGGAATGCCAAAGGGATTAGTAATTCACACTTTTCAGGTATTTGGGCATCCCACCCCCCAGCAGCATTCTCTGATTTTATACTGCGAAAGGCATTTGCTACAACTCCCCCGTAGGTGCCAGTGTCACTGAGTTAGCAGCTCTGTTAATTTTTAGGCTCTGCTTCTCCTGTGCACCTTGCTGAAAATGAGGAATAGTTTCTTAAAAGGCAGCTGTGTAAGGCTCATGGCACTGGGATGTGGAGGACCCTGGACTGGGCAGTGACAGGCTTCAGTCTGTCAGGGGCTCCCTCCTGGCCCCCCAGGCTGGCCTGTCACACACCGTGCCGGGAGCCCCCAGTGTGGGTGCACTGGGATGTCCTCTCTTCCTGCCTTGAGAAGGGGGCCTGGGAGTAGAGGCTGTATTCCCTGAGATGTTTTTTCCTCATTAGAAGTCACTGCTACAGATGTGCCTATGGAGATGTCCCTGTTCTCTAGCATTCAGGAGAGGTGTCCTGTGGAAACACCATCAGGCTGAGTTTACTCCTTTCCCTATGCATTCTTCCTAAATGTCTATTACCAGTGACTACGGGAAAAAGGGATTTGGTGGGGTGTTTGTGTGCTCTGAGTGCTGAGCAGGGACAAGGTATTTATGGAATTTACTCCATTGCTGCCAGACCCTGTTCAGATCCCCTGACTCCCAACCCCTCAGTGCTGTGATTCAAACATGGGAATGAGACCAGACTGGTGAGTTTTTTCTGGTTTTCAGTTCCCACCTTTGCCTTTTTCGCCTTTTTCCCTTTGCTCAGTTTAATTTGTGTAATTAAAGTGAGTGAGGGCTTTGGAGGGGCTTTGTTACACATAAACCCAGAGAGGGTGGCATTAAGTGCATTTGCTAAATTAATAAAGAAATCTGCACGTTTGCTGTAGGGTTCTGTTGTTGATTTGGGAACAGTGAGCTCTTGCAAATCTCAGCTTTCACCTTGCCAATCCCCGTATCCCTCTAAGTGCACTGCAGCTCCTTGGAACCTGTGGGGGGTTGGTGCTGGCATCCCTTCACTAGATCACATTTATGCATTAGTGCCATCTGTGCCTGCTGCACCTTCTGTGAGCCAGCCTGGCCAAGTGACTGGCAGTTATCTGGGACTGCACACAAAAGGAGAGGGGGAGAGAAAGGGGGAAGGAGGAAGAGTCAGTAGGGATGGCACCTGAAGCTTCCTGTGTGCTGGTGGGTCTGGGGAGCACAGACCTGCACTGGGGTCCCTCCCTGCCACTGCTGAGTCCTTTCTCTCTAAGTAACAGAGAATATCTCTCTTGTGGCATTCAAGCCAGTTCTCCCTGTCTTTGTGTTCTGGAGGAGAGACAAAGTGCTGGGACATGGGGAAAGAAACTGCTGCAGTCTGGGGACAGTTTGGGGACAATGCTGGGCTTTGCACTGTGCAGTGTTTCCCTCAGGGCAGCGCTGGACCCGAGCGGTGCTGTGGTTCTGTGAGCAGGGGAGGAGCAGGAGGGAATCCAGGGGTGGCCATGCTGGTTTATCCATTTGCCTTCTGTTCGGGGTCTCTGCTGGTAAAAAAACCTTGTGTGTGAAATGGCCTCTGAGGAGTTCTCCCCGGCAATAATGAGACAGGGGAGCGTTTGCTGCTGTTCCTGTGCAGGGAGCTGAACTGCTCCGAGCACCCAGGCCCATGTGGATGGAGTCTGGACATTTAGAGATCATGAACTCCCAGCTGAAAGTCTGGATTGATCTGTCCTACACAGGCAGGTACAAAGTACAAGAGCAGACAGAAATACAGATGCAAGAGTTCTTACACTGAACATAACTATGTGCTAAGAATTTAGAAGTGAATTATCTGGCATAGAAATTCATTAAATCATTGCAGTGTCAGTCTGTCCAGACAAATAAGGTACCTTACCCAGCCTAACTTTCATCAGGGAAGGAGCACACGACCTCCTGGCAGGGGTGGTGAGCAGCCTCCTGAGCTGAGCAGGAGGCTGGGGAGTCATACCTTCCTAACAAGGCTGGGGAGTCATACCTTCCTCTCAAAGCAGGACTCACCTTTGTGTGTGCCTGGACACTCCCCAGAGTGAGGGACCTCTCCTCCTCATAACTGAGTTTATAAGTATTTACACATAATAAGTACCTCTTCCTGATTTTTTTTCCTGAATGACCGCTTTCACACTATGGAGTCTTTTCCACTTAGAATACAATACTTGGAATTCAAGATTTGCTTTTTCATTCTTTCCATATGTTCTGTGTTAAACATATGCTATACTTTATATTTAAAAACTAGCAGCAGCAGACTGAAAAAAAAATTGCCCACACCACACCACAAAAATATGTTTGCTTCATTATCCAAAGCTTCTCGGTTTCTGTAGATTTTTACCAGGCAGGGGGAAGCACCCTCGAGGCCAGTCTAAGAATGGGAGATAACTCAGAGGAGCTGTGGAGAGAGAGGAACATCTGGCCCTCACTAAAGCGTGGGTAAAGCTGGCCAGAGCTTAGAGCTGTACACAGCTGGGTTGAGGTAGTGATGGAGTTGTCAGCTTTGGAATTAAGGAAGGAAGCTCCTCCAGGTCATTGAGGAATCGGCCTTGAGTACTTGGGTAGTACTTGAGCCGGCCTCTCTTGAGAAGCTGCACTGATGCCAAAGGAAAAGGAGCAGCATGTGCTGGGTGTTTAGGTCCCTGCCCAGTGCCCTTCCCCTCCCGCTTGGGCTGACCCAGATTTGCTCCTGGGCATGGAAGTGCAGATGGCTTGGCTTGGGGGGGCACACACCTGGGCACAGCACAGGGCCAGGCCAGGATGGGCATCCATCCAGCAGCACTGAAAACCAAGGAATGCACTCCCCACTGTTTGAGATCTGCCTGGCCTGGAAGGCTGGCTGGGGCTGGGGGATGGCACTGCCAGGGACAGTGTGCTCGGGGGCATTCCCAGAGCCTGGGGCAAGGCTGGGGGCTGCTCCCAGAGGCCAGCCTGAGCCCTGGCTCTGAGGAAGGGCACAGTCAGATCTCCCCAAAGGAGCTGCGCACCCTCCAGAGGGTGTGTGGGCACAGCACAACCCCCATCAGTGTCACTGGGAGCCTTGTCCTGAGCTACCTCCTGCCTGAGGAGACACTTGGGAATGCCACCAGGAGGAGGACAGTGGAGTTCTAAAGGATTTGACAAAAATTCGAATTATCCCACCCTGAGAGATTCAAGCTGCCTGAGGGATCAGATTGGTTTGATTGGACAGAGGAAAGGAACAGCTCCCACAAAATCCCTGTGTGAGAGCTAGGAAATGGCTGGGAACGGTTAACTAGAGGTAAAGTGTAGGAATGCTGTGATAAATGGTGAATTTGGGAAAGGTGGTGGGGTTTGTCACAGCTATTACAGAGCCGAATGAAGCGTGGTTGCCATAGCAACACCATGTTTGTTGTACACAGAATTGAGCCGTGGGCTGCCCAGCACCCTGCTCCCCCTGGGTTTGGGGCTTTTCCAGGACTCGTGGACTCACAGTCTGGGAGACAGGAGGCAATGCCCCGGTGTCCTCCTGCTAGGTATGGATATTTTAAACTTTATGAAATCACTGATAATTTAGACCTTGTCTCTGGAATTACCTTGTAAATTACCACAGCAGCATTCAGAACTAAAAAGCAATGAGGTGTGCGCAATTACCTTCCGAAGCTGCAGCCACACATGGACTGAAGCCTGAATCTAATTGCAACACGGGTAGATTGGTGCCTTTTCTACATCCTTTCACTGATGAGCATGTCAGCTCTTTGGAGTTGAAAGCACAACAGAACCAAACCTGCACTGACAAATCAGAAACTTCTGTCTAAAAATTCTCTGGCAAAAATGAAACACAGGTTCAACTATTGTAATTCATTGCATATTTCAAATTATACTTTCAAACAGGTGCAGATGAATGAGTAAAAATAGCTTTATAAACTGTCCTCAAATGGTTTACATGCATTTAACTGCAGTTAATGAAGGGCTGATTGAAGCTAAATGATTTCTAAAATTTTTAAATGACCCACGCATGTTGTAAAGGCTTCTTGTACCAGCTGTAATAAAATTCAATCCAGCTGGTCTGTCCTTAGCCCTTGCAAGGCCTTACTGACATAAACGGCACTTTTAAGCCCACTTTGCTTGTGTAAAACCCCCTGGTCCAAATTGTACCTTCACACAAACCAGAGGAGGTTTCAGAGTCTGTGAATTACATCTGCCAAACAAGTACACAAATTCAAGCCCTTATTTTCCTGGACTGATCCCCGGGCTCAGTTCACACAGGAAGGTGCACAAAATCCAGCAGTGTCATGTAACACTCCATTAGAATGTGTGAAATGTAAAGATACTGGGAAATACAGTTAGGAAATACACTTATAAAATCTAGCCAAACAATTAGGATAAAAAATTCAAAATTCAACAAACTAAAATCCAACAAACCAAAAATCCCAGCAGGAGCAGCTGGAATGTGGTCTGTCTCTGCACTGATTCCAGTCAGATTCCAGAGCAAAGTCTTTCTAAAGTAAGGGCTGTTCCAGCAGTGCTGCTGCCCCACTACCACAGCATTATAAATTAATGCCAGAGATGCCAAAAGGCCCCTTAAGTAGAAAATGTCAACATGCAAATGTTGAGCAGGAGATTCAAGGAGCACTGGGAGCTTCCAGGTCCCCCTGGGACAGTTCCCCCACCCCATGAAGCCCTGGGAAAGCCTGAGCCCCCGGCCCTGCTACAGCAGCTTTGCTGGTGGAAGCACATTCCCCTGCAGACCAGGGGAACTCGTGGAATGGCCACTTCCCTGCCACAGGCCCTGTGGGGCAGTGTGTGGAAAAAAATCTTCCACCCTGTGGAGGAGCACACAAACTCAGCCAGGGCTTCCACACAAAGAACCAGCTTGCGCCTGTGCAAAGCTGCCGCCTTTGGAGAGGCTGGCTGGGGAGGAAGGAACAGGAAACACGGAAAGAGGAGCCATGAAAATCCCTTTGCTGCTAGAAGTGAGGGACTTACACTTAATTGATGGCAGCGTTTGGTAAGTTAGGAGAGCTTAGTACAAACCTCTAATGTGCTCAGGGCATAACCTGTGTGATCTGTGTACGGTTTGCTATAGGTGGAACATGAGCAGGACAGACAAGTGATGCTTTTCTGTGAAGTGTTCCAAAGCCTGTGCATGTGGCACTTGGGGACCTGGGTCGGTGGTGGCCTTGGCAGTGCTGGGCAGGTGGGCAGACTTGATGATCTGAGAGGGTTTTCAATGTGACTACACCAAAAACTCAGCACTGTAATGGGTCGTTTCCTGGTGTCTTATTGTAAGTGAGGACTGTAGGAGCTAGGTGTGAAATGACACCAGGAAACACTCAGGGAAAGCATTTCTGTGGAAGACTGAGCTTTCCTGTACCACAGCACTGGCTGTGCTGTGTTACCTGTCCAGCCCTGTGGTACCTCTTTGGGAGGACATTCTCACCATGCCTTCATTAATACAACTAAGAACAGAAAAAAGTGCTGCTGCTCTTTATCTTTTTCTTTCTCCTTCCCCCAGACAAGTGATTTGGCTGTTCCTAATTAAAATGAAGAAAAAAGTGGCATAAGCTTAATTAAGATTTTAATTCAGTTAGAGCCTATAGGAATAAATCACTGCAGACTTGGTAGTGAAAATCAGAAAATACAGTTCCTCCTCTGTCACAGAGATGGTATAAATGATGGGAAATCCTGAGACAGGGATGCAAGAGCTTACAAGTGCAGGTGTGTCTGTAACCCAGGTAATAACCCTGTGGTTGCACATATGCTGGATCAAAGAGCACGGAAACTGGCTTTCCCAAATACGGGTAATATTCCCAACTCTGGTACTGGATTTTTTGGTGGGATTTTGGGACATGGACCCGTTCTTTGGAAGCATGGGTGAGAAACTGCAAAACACGTGAAACACTGTGTTTTTCCTAAGCAAAATGATGCTTTCCTTAGGATTAAGTAGTGGTGGTGAGCACAAGAACAAAACACAAACACCTCTCAGCTGATGGCCTGACTGTGGCAGGTGGGGTGAAAATGGACAGAAATGAGGCCCAGGTAGCCTCTCCTCCTGAATCTGCACAGAAATCCTGGTTTTACTGTGCTCACAGAATAAACCTAATGAAGATCCCCTGACACAGACAGAGTTCCTTTGAGCAGCACTTCAGACTGTACAAATTATGTGCATTTTAAAACTAAAAACTGCAGTAATTTTAGCAGTTCTATGATTTTTTTTAATGTAGGACTGTATCTTCGCTCCTTGGCTAGTAGATTCTCTCCAACAACTCTTATTCTCAGACTTTTAGTATAAGTTTTCAATTCCAAATCAGGAATTCCTTCAAATTCCTTCCAAGAAATTACCAGCATGTTATGAAGGAGAAGGGACTGCTGGTTTTACAAGACTTAAGAATACAGAAAATGCATCATAGGATGTTGAACAGGCACAGGACGCATGCACTGCATTTTTCTTGACTGGGAATTGGGCTCCTCCCTCAGCTGCTAAGGGTTCAAGTCCCTGTCTGAGCGCCGTGAACACCTCTGCCCCTCACAGGACCCCTTCCAGAGGTGCCATCCCAGCGCCTCCCAGGGCAGGGATGGGCCGGCCGGCTCCCAGGGCCCCGGGGCTGTTGTAGCAAAGTGTGCACTTGTGTTTTCACCGTAATTAGGTGCCTAATTGTGCGCCTGGGCCGGGCTGCTGTATTTGCATGTGGACTTAATGATGATTTATCGAGGAGCTCTCTGGCCACACCTCGCTCTCCAGCCTGGCAGAGGCAGCCACAGGATGAGAGGTGAGCCTGAGTTCTGGCTTCTCCCCAGCTTTTATTTTAAACTGAACACCTGTTTCTCTTGGGGTTTTTAAACCACAGGAGCAAAGGGAGAAGTCCAACTCCCAGTGTCACTGAGAGACAAGCACACTGCTGCACTAACAGCTGGGAAAAAGAGAAATTCCAGGGAAAAGGCCAGGGCCAGGTTAATAAATGACATTTCCATGCCAGGCGTCCAAACAGTGCTGATGTTGAACTCATTCAGTGGTGTGCTGTCAGGCAATAACTTGTACCAGCCAAGGTCAAAAGGGATCTTCTTTCAAGAGAGATAAATTCTTCGTGTCCTCTCTCAGGATCATCCAGCTGCCTTTTAACTCAGAACTGCCTGAACTCCAGCACTGGAGTTATCAGGGCCAGCTCAGCTGCACAGCCACGCAGTTGGACGCTTAATAGACACAGCACTGTGAAAATGTCTATTATTTCCCTTCAGTGAAACACTTTTTAACTACAGCATCCAATCACTCTTTATGGCGTATGATGTCAAAAACACTTACTGCACAAGCAGAGATCTGTGTTTCTTTTGCCACAGACAATAAATCTTTAGTGTCTTCTCTTGCCACGCATCACTCCACTTGCTCTCAGGAGGCACTATACGCCTCTCTTTCCCTCTGCCTCTTCTAGCAAGGTCACTTTCCAGTGATGAAACAACTTTTCCAGAAGGTATAGTGTTCAATAATTAATACCTACTGATAATAGCTTCCCAAAGCAGTGCTTTAAAGCTCTAATGCTCATCACAGACTTGCAGTGGGAAGAACCCTTAAAATAGATCCGAGTAGCACATCTGAAAATACCAGCCTCAGGAAGCTGGGGTGCGCGTGACTGAACTTGCACCATGGAAACAGACAGACCTGTAGCCCTGGTGCCAAAGGAAGCCCAGCCCTTCCTCTCACACCAGGCAGCATGGCTGTACTGCAGGTGTAAGCAGGTCAGGTCACCCCTGTGCAGTGCTCCGGTGTCACCTCCCGAGCAGGCACATCTCCTGCTGCTCCCGCAGGTTCTGTGGGAACAGGGTCCCCAGTGGGAGGATGCTCAGGAAGGTGCCCAGCTGCAGACGCTGAGGGCTCTGTGGGTGCTCAGGCCATGTCAGACAGGCTGGGGACAGACCCTAATCCCAGAGTGGCAGCGAGCTCAGAGCTCCATTTCCCACCGCTGTGGTGGAGTTCCCTTCTCCCAGCCATCTCATTAGCACCAAACTGGCCTTCCCAAGCCATCTTCAGTGACGGCAGCATTTGGCATGCATGGAAAACGCTGTCCCTGAGCATGCACTGGACAAACCAGGGGATCAGTAGTGTCAGTGTTTCTCCTGGCTGACAGGGGGTGCCACGTGGCTCAGCCTGAACTGCTCAGTAGCTGAAGCAGTTATTCATAAAACTGCTCTTCAGAGCCATCTCAAGAACAAAGCTCCGTGCCACAACTTTCTACCTAAGCAGTGCAGTCATTGATAGATGCAGGGGCTTTGTGTAGCTCATTCTAGACTGGTGTAAGATCTAACTTGGCTTGGCTTGTGTCTGGGTACGAGGTGAAATCTCTGTGCCCTAAGCTCTGCAATGAGTGTATTCATGGGAGAAAACCTGTTTTATGTTGCTCCACTTTGGCCCCAAATACCCTTGTCACTGTTTTAACAGTGTGACTCTCCCATTTTCACCCCCTAGAAATGCACTGTGAACCCCTTTAACTACATCAGCGACACTCTGCTCCCAGCTGGTACTCAAGGCTCACCAGGGGCATCTCTCCTTCCCCTTCTGGCCATGGGCTTGCTTCATTACTTGGGGCTCACATCAGCTCTGCACATGTGCCTCAGTTCCCCTTGTCCCTTGGGAGAGCCCTGCTGCTCTGCCCAGAGGACACACTGCATTTAGGGATGTATGGCCAGGGCCAGTGGGAAGGCACGTCCTCCCTGCTGCGGGGGGGACACAGCACACTGCGTTATTCCTGACTTCTTCGAGCCAAAACCTAGTATTACTCTCCTCTCTCTCAGCAGAGCATTTATGGATTTATAAATCAGGACAGACTGACATCAAACACGCCCTGAGAGTGCCTCGGAGCATTCACAGAGTGCTAGCTGGGCATGTGGCTGGCTTGGGAGGAAAGGGCCTTAATTACAACCAGCACAGGAAAAATTTAAGGACGGAGGAAGAGTTCTTTCAGAGAATTCTCACAGTTCTAATGCACAGATTCCTAAGTGCAATGGAAAAATTACATCCATTATATTCCCCTAATCCTTCAAACACTTTTCCTTTTTATTGTAAATGTTGGTATCAGAGGAAAAAAACCTTACTGAGCCGCCGTAATCATGGAGCCGACTGGCCCCGATGACCTATAACCACCTGCTGGGGCACAGTCATGTCACCAGAGGGGACTGATGGCTGCTCCACTGTGGGAGCAGGTGGGCTGGGAGGGGCATTCCCAGCATTCCTATCACTGCCCTGGCCACTTCACTGGGGAGCCTTTGTCTAGAGATGTTGTTTTAGTAAAGGCATGGCAGCAAATGGCCTATGGCTGTTGTGGCTGGGTTGTGGGAGATACTCCAGGTTCAAGACAGGCACCCACAGCTCCCCAAGGGGGCAAACAGAGATGGGAACAGGGCAGCCAAGCAGTCCTGAGAGGCAGGGAAGCAGCCCTTGTAAGAGGGTGTGCCCTCAGACATCCTCTCTGTCTCCTGGGCGAGCAGGGGGGCACTACTCAGAGTTTCTGGAGGATTCCCAAATTCAGGGGTGCTCAACTGGGCTGGGAACATCCTTCCCAGAAAGGACTGATATTCTCAGAGCCCTTGGGCACTGCTCTGAATGTTCAACTCTAAATAACCATTTTCTTTTGGATCATAATATGCTTATTCTGCTGATCATTTTACAGCCTTTCCAGATTTTAGTAAGTTCTATGTTTTACTATAATGTAAAATAAAGTATCATCCATCTACCTAGGTACAGAAAGATACAAAACATGCTACAAGCTCCTGTGTGCTTTGCACCCTCACTTCCTCTCTGCTCAGACAGGCACAGTTTGCATCCAGAAAGGGAACTTCTATTTTACACTAGTAAAGAATTTCTGTTCTTCCACTGGAAAAAGGTGATAATGAACTCCAAGAAAATCTACCCCTTTTTCATTGGATCAAACTGTTTTACACTGCTGCGTGTGGTCTGCTGGACTAACAAATAAAGACAGGGCAAGGCTGTGGGAGAAAACTGCAGACAGAAATGTGTCTGAGGAACAACCATTACTTAGGAAGGAGCAGTACTGGGCCCCAGAGCACCCATGAAGCTGCAGCAGGGAAGCGCTGTCCTAGGGAGGCTGTCACCTCATCCCCAAGGTTGTGTTCACAGCCAGATGTGTCACCTGTCCTGACGCTGCAGGCCAGGGACACTGCTTCCCTTCCTTGGTCACCTGTCCAGCACGGCTTGGAGCCTGGCAGGAACTGAGCCCACCTGAACTGCAGTGATTGATCTCATGTAGCATTTGCCCACCAGTTTCTAGAAGTTACAGAATTCTTTCTGGAGTGACTGGGAGGGGACAGGCCTGTGTGCACCACAAACCCTCTGTGACAGGGAGCAGCATTGGTAACCATTGCTGTGCATTGCATTGCCTTCCTTGGAGCCTGTGCTTAAATTGCAGGAGGCTGTGGCATAGCCAGCCCACAGCCAGTGGTCAGGAAATGTTCTGGCTGGGGAACACCTGCCCAGTTTAGAACGCAGACAACTGAAGTGTTACGAGGGTTTTGTTAACGCTTTATGGATCTGTTGGTCAGAATGCACTTAAACATGCAAAAACTGATTTCAGAGCAAAAGTAATTTTGAATTATGGGAATGCACTAATAAGATCAGAGGCAATAACTGTAATTTTGGATCACTTTTCCTCTCCCTCTCCCCACTGTCTGCCTCTCCCATGCAGCAGTCACATCCAGCAGCATGTGCACTGTAGTTCTACCCAACTTTTGAAGAGTTGTAGTGGAAAACAGCTCCCTCCCCCTGCCTTCTTTTGGATAATGTTGTGCACAAAAGGATTAACGTGTGCAACTGCTTACAGGCTTTAGAGCCCTGGGTTGGCAGGGCCTGGGTGGGCACATCTGAGCATGCCCTGAACTCCAGTAGCTGCAGTTTACCACAGGTTTGTAACAACTCACCCTGGGTGACTGAACGAGCTTGGGCTGCCACAGCTATGGTCAGTGATAGCACACCTGCCAGGTGAGACAGAAACTCACTTTATAGAAACAGCTTTTCCAAGGTGTTTTCACATGCCTTTGCTGTTGGTTAGAGGAGTGAAGTTAGAGGCCAGTGAAGTGACAGAGAAACCAGCCTAGTTCTGTTCACCTCATTCTGTCACCACCTCCCATCTCAGAGCCTCTCTGGCTCTGGTCACTATTTCCAGCATCACCTGACTCTGTTTTATCAAGTATTTGTGCTGATCTCTTCCAAAATGGCAGTGGAACCACAGCCTGGACTTTTTAAAATGTACCATGTCACTGTGGAAGAACACTGGAATGTCTCACTTACATCTGCCATACCAAGAATGCCATTTGAATGCTAATCTAGATAAATGGCACATAAAATTGATCTGGATTAACACACATATCAATATAAACAGAGGTATGGGAGTTCAGAGTGTGGGAATGTAACCTTTGAGCGAGGTGTTTTTTCATTTCCATCCCCTTTTGCTAAAGACTGTGTGAGTGCAAACGCTTCCTCGGCGCTGCGTGCGCGTTACCCATGCGAGCAGCTCCCATACAGCGATGTATGTATGTGTAAATTGTGTGAATGTAAATATAGATAGGCCATATGTCCCCAAAGTCCCAAAAGAGCATCTGATGTTGATATGTAGACAGTGTGTTAAGGACCTTCCTAATTAATAAGCCAGATTAAAAACCTCTTGGCAATCAATTAAGATTAATGACAGAAGTCATTCTGTCTCCCCCTCCGCCCGCGTCTCGGGCTGTGAAAACCCTGGGTCGGGAAACTTTAATCCTGTTATCTGCTGCCTCCTTCATCTGCAAAGCCTGGAGATTAGCTCAGCGGCCATTCCCGAATCCCGGCCAGCCGCTCGGACAGCTGCCCTGTGCCGCCAGCTCACAGGGGAGGAATAATCTGGCCAGGGGAACAGGCCTGCTGCATCACTCTACTGCAGCTCACTCCATGGGAAAGGTGTCGTGAGGATGAGGAAAACAAATGTGCTTGTTGCTTGGGAATCCTGTTCAGTGAGACACTCTGTGATTACCAGCCCCTACCCTGCCCAGGGAAAGGTTTCCTTTGGCTTGGCTTGGGGGGCTGCACTGCTCATGTGCTGGCAGGGAAGCCGTGGGACACCTATGGTACATCCGTGCTGCCCCCAGCACTGGCATTCCTTCCTCCATGGCTGCCACTCCGTGCCACATGGCCTTGGAACTGACAGGCAGGTTGGCTTCTTCCTGCTCTCTCATTCCTACCACTGCTCAAAGAGGGATGAGTCCCCAAGGCTCGTTCAAGAGAGCAGCAGATTCATCTGCACCAAGGGAGGCAGTGCCAAGAACTGCTGCCTACGTAGTTGGGAAAATATCCCTGTTTCTCCTGACACCAGCACAACATCCTCTCTTCAGCAAGATGGTCCCTCCCGCACCCACTGACTGACAGCAAATCCGACTGCCAGGAGAGCCACTCTAGTCAGGATGGGCACCTGCCAGGCAGCCAGCCAGACCCTCCTGAAAGCAACTCAGGCTACAGGGAGAGGGCATGACTCCAGTGACCAGGAGCTTCCTTTTGGAGGGAGCACTGCTAGCCACATCTTGCACGTGCAGAATGTATTACTTTTGTATTATGCAGAGATGCTCAAAAGTAACAGTTTAAACAGATGTTTGTGGTAACTCTGCAGCCATTATTAGAAAAGACCTTTAAAGCAGGAAAAAACTAACAAGCTTAAAAACAAGTACCAGTGTCTTCCTGTTTAAAAGGCTGGTTTGTATATGGAAGTACAACCTGGAAGCATTCTATAGTTCTCCTCTCTTCTGATTCTCCTAGAATGAAGTACAGTCTTTCTCTTCCTTTACCACTGACTCCTATTTCCATCCTGATAGGGCAAAATCTTCATTACAAGTGCCATGGGCTATTTGTGGACTTAAAGGTGTTTGTGTGCATAAATGCACACAGGTTCAGAGTCTCAGCCACTATCACATTGCAGCAAGCTCAGACAAAGAATCCAAATCGCTGATGATCACCTTGTGGTGCTAAACTGTGACTTGGAAAACAAACACAAGGATTTAGAGGAAAAGTTAGGCCCCTGAGGCTGGTGCTGTGCCGCTGTGCCAGGCTGTGTTCCTGGGCAGCCCCAGACTCATGGCAAAACAAGTTCAGTACAGATCCTTGGACACTGAACTGGTTTATCAGAGTAGCCCAGACTGCTGTGGCTTAGTCTTCTTTGCCCCTTTAATAAAAAAAAGGAAGGAAGTCTAGCTAGGAGCACAGACACAGGGTAATGCATCATTTATAAATTACCTTGTTAGTGCAGAAAACACCACATGGTTCTGCAGCCGAAATCTCCTGCTGCGGACTTGCTCTGTTTGATGGGAGCCCTTCAAAAGCGCTTGTGGCTTAATGGAGGCTGTTTGTGGGGCCCTCAATCCATACCTGCTGTCCTCATCCCTCACTGGGAGCCCGGCGCAGCTGCCGCGGCGTGCAGCTGTCTCTGAAGTGGCTGCATGTCCTCGGCCCCCAGCACAGCCAGCCCACGTTGGATCTCTGGATTTGTGCCTGAGGCAAGCCGGGGAGCAGCTGTGTCTAAGCCGTGCTACCTTTAGTGCTGCAGCCCCCGGGCCCCACGTGCCCCGGCCTGCCCCGCGCTCCCGCGGCCGCCGCACAGCTGTGCCCGCAGCCTGCTCGGTGTGCCCACACCTGGGCGCGGCTCCCGCGGCTCCGGCCTCCCCGGCAGCCTCCTGCTACGGCCCTCCTGGCACTGCTTGCCGCATGGCACAGCCAGGACAGCGCAGGGATGCACCAACTGCTCGCTCTGCTTTGATACCTCATGCCCAAATTTCAACTGCCTCATCAAGCACTCCAATTCAGCAGTGAGATATTTTACAAATGGAACTGACAAGTTCCTAAACAGTAACAGAAAGGTGATGAACAACTCCACGGTTCTGTGTGTGTCTGTGTGTCTGTGTGTCTGTGTGTGTCTCCCTGTGCACACTCGTGCACTGACACACACCAGGGACCCACCATGGGATCTCCACCCAGTGTGTTAGAAACAAGGAAAAAGATACCATTTTTTCCCCAAGACAGCAAACACTGCACAGACAGAAATGGCACTCTGCAGTGACACAGGTCACATCTGACCCACCACTCCTTTAGGCAGTGACGCAGGTCACATCTGACCCACCATTCCTTTTCCCTTGAGCTGCCGCTCTGTTTTTCACAAGCTGAGATGCTGGCCAGTGTTGCTCCTGTCAGGCCCAGGGAAGGAGGGTATCTGACTGCACAATGGCTCAGCAAAGCCTGCCCCCAGGGCAATCCTTACAGTAACTTCCTGCCTTTATGGGCAGAAATCCCCAAAACAGGCCCTGATTGACACTTTTTTAGCCTTTTAAGGCACCACTTCTACGTTCCTGTTTACATTGTATTTACCTGTTAAACTGTATTGTGCCATGTATTTTGTGTGTAGATTGCCGTTGTTATTGCTGCTCCATGTCACATGCATCATTCATGCAAACAGTGACTAACCTGCCACAGTAACAATGCTAACAGCTGTATCCAGCTGTGCTCTCCACCTGCAGCACGGCACTTGGCCATTCTGCTGTTTCCAACACTTGCCTTACCTTAGTCTCACCTCTTCATCCTTTTGAACAGCACCAAACTTCATCCCAGGAAAATAATCAAAATTCCCGTTACCTCCCATTCTACCATATGCAATTCCCTCCCCTTCAGCCCTCTCATCCTTTTATGCGACCTTGGTGTTGCATGGTGCACAGACAGTGCCCT
This sequence comes from Molothrus aeneus, assembly GCF_037042795.1. Lineage (NCBI taxonomy): Eukaryota > Metazoa > Chordata > Aves > Passeriformes > Icteridae > Molothrus > Molothrus aeneus. The sequence goes on along the minus strand of NC_089649.1, from coordinate 181,724 downwards.
GGAGTATGTGAGACTGTGACCTGCTGCCATCCTGTTTAAAGTAAAGCATTTGCTCCTGTGGCTCTTCCCAAGTGCCACAGACAGGAAGCTGAGTGGATGCAGGAGATAAATGCTGACAAAATCAAAGTGATATTTTCCTGAGGAGCAGCAATCAAAAATATTTGATCTGGTTTCACTATCAGAGGTGCAAACAGCAGCTCTGTGTCCTCAGCAGCATTTGGGGGAGAGGCCCCTTTTTCAGTGGCCAGGGATGTTCCAGGAGAAAGGATTGTGTGAGAAACATATTTCCTCAACTTCTTCTGTGAAAGGCGTCATTGGTGTGCAAGTGTAAAGCTCTAGGAAGCAACTTGCATGGACATTATTGCCAGCCTCTGCTGTTAGAAACAGCTGGGTCTGAGAGCCATGTGTGTGCCTGTGACAAGAGTTTACCCTGCACGAGGCTGTGTTCCTGTTCTCCACCTGAGCACACACCACGTCCAGCACCCCTCCCTCTGCCTCCGCCAGCCCTGTGCCAGTGCCGTGCATCCAGGCTGGTGCCACACCCCTTTCACCACCGGGATCGTCCAGTGTGTCGCCCTTCCCGACGGTGTGTCAGCCTTCCTGACAGTGTGTCGCCCTTCCCAAAGGTGTGTCAGCCTTCCCGACGGTGTGTCGCCCTTCCCACCATGCCACTCTGGTGTCGCTCTGCTCCCCCCCGGGCCGTGTCCCGGCCCCTGGCCGGCCGTGCGCCGCACACCCACCTGGTCTCCTTGCTGAGGCCGCATCAGCGAGACTCTGTCGTACTGGCGCCGCAGCAGCGCCCACAGTGCATCCAGCCGGCCCTGCGGGGACATGGGGGCTCAGTCAGGGGCAGCAGCACCCCCCACCCGCACAGGGGCTGCCCAGGGCATCCCGGGCACCTGCAGTGCCGCAGCGGAGCACCGCTTCCCTGGAGCCCGGGGAGCAGAGCTAAGGCTGGCCTGCGTCCCCTGCAACCACTGTGGTGCTGCTCCTGCGCACCTGGAGTGCCTGGGGAGCAGAGCCAGTTAGGAGCATCCCACACTGCACAGATGGCTCCAGACCTTGCCTGTGTGTCTGGACATCACAGCTTCAGGGCTTTCTGGGGGTCAGAAAGGAGTGGCAGGCACTTGAGAAGACAGCAGTGTCCAGTGTCCCAGCTACACATGGGTGTTTGCTGCTCCTAACACCTAAATGCAAGGTATTTACAGACCTACCCTCTGCCTGTAGGCAGTGCTTGTGCCCTCCTGGCAGGTGACTCAGAGCACCATCCATATGAGCCAGATAGAACAATTTGCTTTTTATCAGAATTCTTGCATTACAGTGTTTTATGTAATTTTTTGCTTTTCTTGGTTTGTCATGACAATGCGTGTTTAAAACTTAGTGTAGCAGCTACAAACTGTGCAGTTTTGGGTTTAATTAGCTCTACTAAGCCAACAAAGCCCCCATAGATTTTAATGCTCTCACTGTACAATATGTCCCTTTTTAAGGGGAGGCAAACAGAACGCGGCAGTAATGATCAAGTATCGCATTTAGGGCTACAAACTGCTCCTGCCATTCCTGCTGAGTAGGTGTTCCCTTCGAGAATAGCACATTACACTTGAATGGGAACACTTGGAAAGTAAGGCACAGCTCAGCCTGCATAACGCACAAAGAACCCAACCCTTAGTAACAATCGTGCCAAAGACTGAACAGATACCTTGATTGGAGTGTACCACTTCTGCTGTATGGCTGGTGAGGTAGGCTTTCGTTTAGGTGGTTTAGGGTGATAAGGTTCTTCTGGTTCTTCTGGGAGTTTCACCACAGCATTCTTTGCTTTTTCCAACCTGGCTCCTTCTTCTGTGGAGCCTTTGTCGCCCCAGCGCACCTGAGGAAAGGCAGAGTTCAGGTGTGAGTGCACCTCAGGGCAGGGAAACTGCTGCAAATAACAGAGGGTAAATCTGGAAGAGGTGCTGGATAAACAAGAGAGGAGGTACTGAGGAGAACACTACCTCTTCAGTCTTAGGTAAATGTCTGTAAATAAGTCTCAGTACTGAAAAATCCTATCTTGCTTCACATGGGTGACAGGGGATCTGTGAAATCTTCTCTAAGTAATGATATAAAAATATAATTTCTACTTCTTATTTATCCTAAAATACCAGACCTTAACCTGCACCCATGAAAGGTAAGATTTCTGAACACAGGTCTCCTAGCCCAGTGAGTTTTCAAGAACCCCAGTGTAGATTTAATGTGATGCCTAGCTTAAACCTCCCGTTTAAGCAGAAGCTCCCTGAACCTGCTCAGGTTTCCATGTTGTCCTGCAGGAAGATACATGCTGGAGAAGTGCAGGTGAAGCTGTCTACCCTGCCTAAGTGCATGCAGAACATGCAGCACTGTGTATGATAATGCTAACCGTGTGTGTTACACTGCTCCAAGTGTATAAAATATATATAGAGTTGAAAGAGAAGGAAACCAGGGTTATCACTGCCAGGGAGACACATATTCCCACTTCCATACAGGCTGTACTCACTGTGCTCTGGAGATTAAATACATGGTAAAACCTCCCTGCTAAGAGGGATAATTCACCTTGCTGCAGGAATCCTGTTTCACCTGTAACTGGAAGCACCATGCAGCAATCTGAGCAGCAGTGTTTGCTGTACTGTGCACAGAAACAAGCCTGGACAAGGCTGTTCCCTTCTCATCCAAAAAGCACAGCTGAAAGTTTGAGAGTCATTAGTGAAAGTGGCCAGGACCATTTCAGCAAGACTTGCCATAATCATGCCATTTGCTGAGATGTGGCCTGCCAGGAGGCCTCTGTACACCTGTGTCTTTCACTGTGATCAGTGGTACTTTTACAGGGCTTGTCAAGTGGCTGCTAACATGTATTTTAAACACTGTTAAAATTAGCTGGTGGATCTCTCACTGAAAAAATTACCTTCTCCTTCAGACAAAAGCCAATTCACCCAGAAGAAACCACAAGTGGTGGAGTCTGACCACCCAATTTTGACATAAAAATTAATTAACTGTAACAGGTGGGGTCTGGCAATGACATCACAAAACTTTAAAGCATTGCCAAAAGACAGAGCTAGGAGAGCACTGCCCAAGCTATCTGGGATTGTCACAGAGGGGTGGAGCTAGTGGAGAAGGCAGGAGTGGATGGGTACCTGCTCCAGCACAGGAGGGGGAAGTGTAAAGGTGATGGTTCAGTCCCTTCCCTTCTCCAGAAAGGGAAGCTGCCAGATGAATCAGGCTGCTGAAGGAATGACAGAAGAAAAGAAGCCAGAGAAGCAATAAAAACCAGATGACTCCACTGCCACATGGACTGCGAACATGGAAGAAATGTCATGACTGGGCCAGCAAGTTTGTCACTGGCCATGGCACAGAAACCACCTTTACCTGCCAGGTAAGGAACAACCTCCCTTGGAGTGTTTTCTCTCGCTTCTTCCCCAACTCCCCAAAGGAGCAGCGTGCTCTTCTGAGCCAGGGAGAGCTGTGAGGCCTGTCCTGCTTTCCCTACAGCCTGAGCCCATCTTCCCAGCCTGTCCCAGACACAGCAGGGCAGAGGTGGAGCTCCCCACTCAAACCCAGGGGCACTGACCATCGGTGCCCAGCCACACCTGACACTGCTCTGGGGTCTCAGGGACAGACAGAGCCACACAGCCCCACAGAAGGGGGGCTTTTTTCTAGGGCCCATGATTATGCTGGCAGGAATTTCAGTTGGGTAACTTCTTTAGCCCTTAGTCCTGCACAAAATTCCTACCACAGATGAAAAGGTTTTCTAACCTAATCATCAGTTTCTACCCTCGTTTGCATTTTTGCCATAGGCTGAACATGTCTTTCTTTGTGGTCCTGATGTCACTTGTGTTCACGAGCTTTCTGCTCCATTGTGCAGGATCCCATTTTGGAGCCCCTCCTGGAGGCTATCATAGTTTTCCTCAAATCCAGGCTTGTAATTCTTGATGTTGGAAAGCATTTCCTAGTTTGCTTCTGAAAAACACTGCACAAAATGTTTGCTTTTTGTGAAATCTGAAGCTCTTCTAAATTAGCAATTCTGAACTGCTGAAGAAAATGCATATAAGTGACACAGCTTCAAACCTGCATATTCTGCCTCTGCATTTAAAAAGTACTCAAGCAAAGCTGATTAGGCCAATACCTTTAAAGTTTCATCAAGACACCTCAGTATGGCCTAGGTGGGTGTTTCAGACAGAGACAGCTTCCTGGACTGCAGTTAGGAACTGCTTTGCACATTCCATATAGGCTGACTTGACTACAAAACCTGCCATAAGGATGTGCCCATAAGGATGCACATTCTTCATTCTGTTTTAATTAACATGATGCTATCGTGTCTCTTCAAAGACAGGCTCTGTTGTCGCTGCGAGTCCCTCTGGGATCAAGCCTCTCCTCAGCGTCACCATTGTCAGCGCATTTGGCTGGCCCACACTTGGGGGACTTATGTTTCACTGTAATTCCTTCCAAAACACGCAGAAAAGGCTCTCACTCTCTCTTTCTCATTAGCGTGATGGAAAGAGCATGTCTTGAGGCAGCTATTTAAAGTCCCAGTCAAATGGAACTACTGAAAGCTGTTCTTTCAGAGGCAAGGTCAGAATTGTTCGATATGGTAACGAATTTTCCAAGGCTTATGCCAGTGGGAAGACAAGCACACATTATGGCCTTGTATTTTCAGTGCACTGTCAAGTCTTTGTTTCCACACTTGCAGCCTCAGAGAGCTTGTGCTTGAGGGAACTGCCATCTCCAAATCATACCAACCTCCATCCTCTTAATTCCCCCAACTCCTCGTCCACCGTAGTAGGAAGCATCCACCGTGGGCCACTTCTTGGAAGGCAAGGGCTCCTGTTCTTCTTCCTGTAAGTACAGTCAAATGGTGTTTACTTTTAAAAGATGCTTCCACACCCACACACTGAATGTCTTTTCTGTGCATCTCACTGGAGTTCCCGGAGCGTACCCTGTTGGTTGTGAAAGGGGTGCAAACACTGAGGACAGCAGAGCCTCCAGTGTGTTACTGCCTGTAAGAAGGAGAGGAATTCCCTTGTAAGGGGGATTCCTCAGTGTCTGGAATGACAGAGCAGGGGGAAAACGCTGCCTAAGTCCTACATGAATCTTTAGATGTTGGACAAGGGCTATTCAAGCTTTCTGCTTTCAGTGCAGAATGTGGAAAACAAAGCTGTCTTGGAATAAAGGCCCTAAGTGTTTCTGCAGATCTGGGCTTAATTCAGGCCACACTGAGCTGAGGCCTATGGAGAGAGCCACACATCCAGATCTGTGAGAGCAGAGATCTGGACTTTAGGAACCCTGTTCTCCAATGAAGGCACCCCCCAGGGCAGTCCTTTCTCTGGCAGCAGTTGAACAAGGAGGCGGACATGCAGCATGCAGGGAAGCACAGGAGTGGTTCCATGTGAGGGCACCATACCTCTTTTGGGGCTGGCGGAGGTGGAGGGGGATCCTTGATGACCTGAAAGAACCAAACACAGGAAAGAATAAGGTGCTGCACTGGCAGCAGCCCAAGGCAACAGACCACGGTAAGAGTGACCTGTTTCCACCCAAGCCCCCACGAGGGCCAGCGAGCTGGCAGTCTGTGCTGCCCACTCCCCTGAGCATCCATCAGCGAGGCCTTCTGGAAATGAGCACCATCCGTCTGCCAGATCTGCCATCCCCAGCCTGCAGACACTCTGGGCAGACGTGTCTGCCACCGCGCTTCCTGGATGGATGAGTCTCAGCCGCTGTGAGGAACAGCCAGTGCTGAGACCCCCCAGAATCCGTCAGCAATCCCAGAGGAAAAGCATCTGAGGCCTGTGTGAGGTCCTGCACAGCCGTGGGCTGAGCTGCCGCTGCCGCTGCTGCTGCTGGGGAGTCTCTGGCCCAGTGACAAGTGTGAAATGCCTTCTGGCAGCTCAGGCTTCACCTCTGGATGTCCAGGACGCTTCCGCAGCCCTCTCATTTCCCACCTCCCAGCTCCATGACTGTGCAGTGCCTGCACTGCAGTCACACTCCCACACTTCTGACACTGCTCCGGGTGACGCCCACTCCCAGGAGCATTTCTTACACCTCTATTTAAATCTTCCTACAGTCTCTTCCCATTCCCTTTGTCACATCCACACTATAAAGCTCAGAGAATGCCCAGCACTGACAGTCCCAGCAGGGGAGGGGCAGGCAAGGGACCCTCTTCACTGATTCAGCTGAAAACTGAATGCACAGGCGTTCCTCCACAAGAAAAGCAGGTTTGCAAGCTAACCTTGGTAAGTTTTTTGGTGACATTGGGCCATGTTTTGGGCTTGGGTATTGCCTGGAAATGACTAAAAAATACACCATGAATATCAAGGAGTCCATTCTTGCTATGCCTTGATATTACACAAACATATCCAAAACTGTGCATGCTGACAAACAATTCAATCTAATACAGGTTTTAAGTAACTTAATTGAATTATGCCTTACTTTATTCACTCTGTGCTGTTTAATTTTAGTACTTTCATTAAACACTGCCTGTGAAAAATACCACTGCAGACAGACAGCATATAATACATGAAAGAAACGTATTTTTCTGATCAGTAGAGTTTTCCATCTTGATTTATATTTCAGTTATCAGTCCCACCCAGACAGTTACTACTGACTGCCTAAACAGGCTGTGGACTTTCAGCAGTGCATAAAGGAATTCGGCCCGATAGGATAAATAACTTATGGCACCCCTGGAACCAGTTTTCCACAGCCCTCCAGGTTTAAATTATGGAATGGCTCATGTCAAACTCAGAGTGCTTTGGGTGGATTGGAAAGTAACCTGTGGATTTCAACTTTGAGACATCCCTTTGCTGTTAGGATGTTGCAAAACCATGCCAGACGTTACTTTTCTTTAAACAGCTCTGAACACTTTTTCTTCCTAGTCATCAGGAGTTTCCAGCATACTTGACAGAAAGTAATTATTTAATTAGTGAAACACTCCTGAGAGCCACACTGGAATCATTACCCTAACTTTACATGAAACAGCAACACAGAAGGATCGTGGGACAGATGCTGAGATACTTGGATGCTGAGTAGGATTTGCCAAAGCCTGGAGATATTTAATTCTCGCTGAAAGCAATTAGGAGACTGGAAACAGTAGAGCAGCGCTTTCTCTCAATGAAGGGACACTTTATTTAATTTCTGTCCTTATTTCCATTTCACCTGTCCCTAGCCATCATCCCAAAACAGTCTCTGTCTCTGTCAAGCCTGCCAGCTGTACAGGAGAAGATGCTCCTAGGTGGGTCTGGTATGCACCCATATGAAATGGCACTGCCCTTCCCCATCTATAGCTATGCCACTCTGAAGCCTCACATCTGTCTGAGCACAGACAGCTTTGCCCAGCAAACCTCTCTGCGAGGAGGGATGGAATTCCTGCGGGCCCTAAGGCCATTGAGGATGTAGGAATCACAACTCCCACCCTGGACAATCAAGGGAAACCTGACTTGTTTGAGCTTACTGTGGCTTCCTAAGGCAATAGTCAATGGCAGCTTTTGCTCATCTCCTCAGTGGAGGATCTAATCCTGTTCCAGCTCCTGAACTTGCTGAAGTTGGAGGGGAAATTCAGTTTAAAGCCAAGCAATCCATTAATTAGCTGTTACTTCTAATGGCTTCAGAAAATGAAACTTGTTTTAAAAGTGACAGTGGTGTGAGAAAATAATCTGCTTTGAGTAGCAGCTCCTCACCCTGCTGACAGCACTGGAATGTCAATGCCTGCATCCTTATGCTTCCACAGGCTCTCACACTCACACACTTGAATCACACGTGCACACACAAGGATTCTTTTCAATCATGTGATATTCCAAGTGAAATCAGTATAAAGCTGTTTATGAAAAAGAAAAATCCAAGGCACACGTGCAGCTCTGCATGGAGCAGCACACAGAACTGCAGAGAGGAAGACCTGAGTATTGTAAATTAACTTTCCCCAAGCTGGATTCAGACTGTTTCAATGAGGAAGCCTCTGAATAATGCTGCTGTCTTATTATCCTCATGGAGAGACGGGCTGCTTCCTCAGTTTATTTGGTTTTATCATCAGCCTCTCTGGGCAAAGCTCCATCTCATTTAGTGAGTCACAAAGAATGAAGGTCTGAGTTTGGAGATGAGCTGATTTCTTGAAAAAAAATCATTAACAAAAAGAAGTTGGTGCTTGAGGCAGCAGTGCCTCTGATCCACTCATTAACACTTCTCTGCTGCTCCATGATGTGGGCATTAGGAGATGTCAGCACAGAGCCTACAGCCAGCTTGTTGCAATCACATGTTCCACAACCAGGGACAAGTGACAGAACTGTCACAGTGAAACCCTTGGAAGTGGGGGACAAGGAAGGAAAAGGAAGAGGAGTCCCCCTCCCCACCCTCTGAGTGTCCGTGGGACTTACACCACGGAAGGCTGTGAGACCGAGCCCCAGGCAGGATGGAGCTGGGCCCGTGGGCAGGGGGAAACCCACCTGCCTGGCTACAGACACTTGTTCTGCCCACAACACCCTGGACCTCTCTTTTCCATCAGGATCTGACTCCTGTGCTCCTGCTCCTTGTTCCAGGAAACCAGGGAAGCAGAGCCAGAGGAAGGGAAGAGCAGGTCCTTGCCTGGCCCTAATGCTGCTTCTCTCCTCAGGGATGCTACTGAGCCAGAAGTGGCCCTTCCAGGTGATGGATGTCCAAGCCTCATGGGCAGGAGAGAAAGGCAAGAACTGAGGGACAGCAAAACCAGAAGGAAGGATGAGTGCTCCGCAGTAGGTTCAATGCAACAGCGTGTGAGCTTGGAACTCAGCAAGGCTGTAGCAAAGAGGCCTAAGGTTACCTTTTCTTTTGAAGTAACAAAATAGTATCCAAAGGAGGTAGGAGGAAACACAGAGGGCAAAAACATTTGAAGAACTATGGTTTTATAAGGCTGAAAATTGGTAATATAGAACTATTCACTGGATTGCTTCATGTAGGAATTTTAACTTATGAAGCTGATTTATGAATCAAGGTTAGGTTTTTTTATAATAAGAAAACCAAGGGCTTGCTTTTTACTAATTTACAATGTTCTTTTTCTACAGGGAGGCTCATCATATGAAACACAGTGGAGGTAAGGTGATTGAGAGGAAGCTCCCTGGATTTCTGCTGGGCCTGTGCTGGGGAGAATGAGAACAAGGGAGGCTTTTTGTTCTCACCTTAGGAAGCCCAGACTGTGAGGGTGCAGATGGAGGCTGGGATTTCCTGCCCTTGGACAGCCAGGGGCCTGATGGACCCCCCAGGTCACAAGGGCTGCAGCACAGTCAGGTGAGAAGGCCACTTCCTCTCTGCCCCACATTCCACAAGCCCCAGATAGGAACAGGAACCCAGACCAGGGAAGCAATCTCCATTTTCCAAGTCGCCCATGCTGTTCTTGAGCTGGATGAATAATAAACTTTCCTGCTCCCCCAGAAAGGAATGGCAGGAGGCAAGTGACCAACACTGCTGCTGCTGGGGTGGGGATAGAAAGTGCACTCAGATAAAGAGATGGATGTGTGCAGGGATTATGAAAAAAAATAGAGATTTCAACCTGAGAGCCCATAATGGACTACAAATACCAATTTTCCTGAGAGCAGTTTTAAAGGGGTCCTTGATTTGAGGGTAACATCTGCACACCATTAAGGCCACCCCATTCCCAGTAAGAGCACCATGCTGGAGCTGGCTCCTGTGTGTGTAACTCAGACAGGCGGGGCCGTGCCCAGAGGAGCCCCAGTGCTGAAGCTGCTCTCCCTCCCTTTCCTGCCTGTCACAGCCCCCCCCAGAGCTGCCTCCCCATCACTTCACCCGTTTCCTGCAGGATCTGTGTTTCCCACCCGTGGCTCAGGGTGCAGGGGCTGTTCCCAGGGTCTGTACTCACCACTTTGCAGCAGAGGGGCCAGAACCACCAGAGCAGGCCGAGCGCCACCAGCAGCAGGAGCACGAGGACGGCAATGAGTGCTCCCACACCACTGGACTGCGGAGACAGCAGGGACAGCGTCAGTGCTGCCTCACTCGCTCGCCCCACAAGCCAGCGACCGTTCTGCTCAGCCCAGGGCCTTCCTTCTGATGTAAAACTCGTACAGCTGACAGCCCTGAGATCACAATGAGGCCCAGCCTGAGGAAACAGAGTCCCTTGCCTGCTAGGGAATGAGCCATCAGCCACCGACAGGGGAAGTCTCATCCTAAGCCTGTGGATAACACAGAGGTGCCCTTCTCCATGAGGACCCAGGTCTCACACATGGACTGGGGAGCACACAGGGAGGTTTTAGGGCATCTCTACAAATAGTACACCTGTAAGGCTTTGATGCAGATTGCCCACACTCCTGCACAGACTGTGGCACACTGACTCCCTGCAGCCATCCTGTGGGAACCTGCAACTGAAGGAGGGAGTGTTCCTGCTTCCAGCAACACCTGAACTACAGAACTGAGCAGCCCACCTCCCACACCTCCAACCCACTTCCTGGGGGTGTCTTCATTCCTACACTTTAGGCTTTTAAAACAATGACAGAAACACAACAGCATCTCTAGGAAAATAAGTTATTCAGACTTCAGCTGGGAAAAAAAGGAAAGGAGAGACCCAGAGGACCACTGAGACTGGAATACTGCGTGAGCAGTCCTGACCCAGAGGTGCTCCACTGCACATGGGGGTGGAACAGAGCCGTATCCCAGGTCCAGTGAGGCACACAGGTACAGTGGTGCCTGGGTGCCTAATGCTGTGTGATTTTGTTTGTTTTCACTGCAGTAACGTGTGTTTGTTGGGAGGCTGTAACTTGTAACTCATCTCCCAGTCAGCCGTCAGCTGCTCAGCTCCCAGAATTAGTGAGCAGTTCTAGCAGTGACCCATTTCTTGAGTTGCCCATCTGCTACTATGGAAACAGCAGTTCTTGTGTGGAGCCGCCTTTGCTGCAGTACAGGCCAAGAGCAGAAACCAGAAAGAGACAAAAAAGGCTGCTGAGAAGCTCTTCCTGCTGCTGTGCACATCTGTAGCTCTCTGCTTCCTGCCAGGACAGGCTGTGAGCAGAGAGCAGCAGAGCTGCCATGCAGCTCGGTGGGAAGGCCATGCCCAGCACCTCACTCTGAGCTGCTTTGTGTCAGGGCTTTTCTGTTCCTCTCTGTGCACTCCTGGCAGCTCCTACAGGGGCACCATGTGCTGCCTTCTCTGCAAGGGCTGAGGTGCAGCAGGCTGCAGCTGGGCTGCAGCAGCTCCTGTGCTGCACAGCCCTCAGCCACCCTGCCTGGGCATACAGCTGGCATGCTGCCGACTGACAAAGGCCCTGGAACACAGAACTGTGATTTGGGCTCTGGGTGTTCCTTCGGCTCCCAGCTCAGTCAGGCTTCCCTCCTCAAACTGCAGGGCTGCACTGGATCTCTGATCTCAACAGCTGCACAAATGGTGAGGTTTTAAATGAATAGAATAAAAATGTCTTTTTTTTTCTCTTTTCAGTTACTGATCTATGAGCAAAGAAATCCTGTTGGGAGCCATGTGTGGTGATGGGCAAAAGAGATTCTCTCTGTGCTCCACGCCCAATGGAAAAGCTGCTCTCCAGTCTCTTGTGAGGTTAAGACACATTTAAAGGCCCACGTGCACAACACGTGCTCAACACCGTGGGCTCGTATCTCCCTCCACAAATTCCAGCTGTCCTGTGTAATACAAAAGGAATTAGAGGACAGCAAAAATGTGGGAGTAGAAAATATATGTGTTAAGTTAGAATAGTCACTGGCTGCACAGGTGTGTGGTCTCTTCCAGAAGCAGTTTTTATCTCTTCTATAACCTCTGATCAGACTGAGCAGGATGTTCACACTGCCTGACTCCCAGGTCTAAGTGGGACACTGGCCTCGGCTTGGACAGCTGTCTCCCTGGATGAACAAGAGCTGAGAGCCTACACTCCTCACTTGGGCCCCAGAGTTACAAGGCATTAGCACCTCTGCAGGCTGTAACCTCTCTCCACACACAGGCTCAAGGGCCAAACTTGTGCCTCTCTGCTCCCTCCAGCCCTACTGAGGGAAGGGTCATGCTGGAATGGGACCCAGCTGACTGTCACGCCTGGCCCTCAGGACAGGTCTCTGAGGGCAGGAAAGCCTCCCAGTACTTGGAAAGACACAGCTTTGCACAGCAAAGTGGAAGCAGAGGTTCTGTGCTCTGAGGCCTTGCAATGGCAAAGTCCAAAGAGAAACAGGATGTGGGGATTTTACAAGGAGTGACAGAAGTCATTCACTTACACACTCAGAAGCAGTGATGGTTAACGAGCTGGACATGAAAGACTGGCCTTCATTCAAACTCACCAAAACCTCCAGGGTTCTGCCAAGAGACAAAGAAGAAACATGAGCAGCCATGGAAGAGCCAAGAAAGGCTCATACCTGCTGTGCAGGCCCTTGTACCTACAGCCTCTGCTCCACAGGGAGTGTCCTCAGAGGGGAAATGGAAGCCTTTACTTATTCCTATTTGGGAATAAGTTTGGTGTCCTTGACAAAGAGCTGTCCAAGTACAGAATACCCCTTCCCCATTCCACAGAGCAGAAAGTACTCCCAGAAGTTTTCCATAAAATAAATTGAAGTTCAGCTGTAAAAGTAGCATTGTTTTGTCTGTTCCATAACCATCTCCTTAGTCACACACAGACATTATGGTTAAAGATGTCGGATAATTATAAATGGTCAGGACTTGCTATAAATAGCCCCGAACACTGCATACAAATAGTATGTGGTTTACATTTTACAAATTAACCCTACAAGAAAACAACACATGGTGAATGTTAAACAGAATAAGACTCCTCAGCTTCTCTGGCTTGGATTCCCAGGATTCAGACAGTTTATGTTATGCAGAGATGTAATTAAATAAAAATGTAGATATCCATGAACTAAAATGATTAATCATTTACACCGTTCTTACATGTCATGAGTTTTTATTCTGGCACAAACACTGTAGTCAATATGGAGTTCAAAGCTATTTTAGCTAATTTGGCTCATTTCTTCTTCAGTTTTAGCAAAAATGAAGTGAGTTGCTTCCACGAAACTCATTTTTACATGATCTCTGTTCTGAATAATTGATCCAACAGAAAGAATAACTCTAATCTCCTTCTAATTGGAATTCACTGGAATAAGTGAATCAGAACCAATAAAAAAACCAAACCTATTTGATTCCCTTGCAGAGCAATAAATCAAACCACAGTGAAACTCTGGTCAATGATGATTTTTTTAAAGATGTGGTGCTTTTTATTATTTTTAATTCCAATTTTGTTTTGGCATTGTCATGAGGAATGCTGGGGGAAATTGCAGCATGAGGATTCTGCTCAGGCTTGGCCAAACACTCCTGGAACTGCAGGGCAGGAGGGTTTCCTGCTTCCCCTGGGGGAGACGAGGACCCCCAGGCTGAGCTGCTCACACACTCCTGCAGCTGCCCCACCAGCCCTGTGTGCCCTGGCAGCTCTCTGAGTCCTGCCTGAGTTTAGTGTGGCTTACGTGTTTTATCCAGGTGTGTTTCGTGTCCCTGTTTTGCTCCATCTGCTAGCAAAGACCATCTACCAAAACAGCCTCATTCCTCTCTGAGTGGCATTCCTCTCTGAGTGGCATTCCTCTCTGAAGAATGCCACTATTGAGGAATGAGGCTGTTTTGGTAGATGGTCTTTGCTAGCAGATGGAGCAAAACAGGGACACGAAACACACCTGGATAAAACACGAAAGCCACACTAAAGGAAAGGATCATTCCCTGGCATCCTGGGGACCTTGGCATGTTCTTGAGCTCACTGGGTTGTATGAAACATTCTGTAAAACAGCAAAGATTTCCCAGTGGGCTGGAGTATATTGTACCCCTTGCTGTGTGCAGCACAGTACCAGTTCCTGCCTGTACTAGGTACCAGCCGGGATTGCATTTCCCAGCCCACACCCGCAGCTCTGCAGCCCCACTCCTGCTGTCAGCCCGCTGACAGATCCCAGGGAGCAGGCTCGCTGAGCAATCAGCTCCAGCACGGACGCAGCTCCACCCTGATACACTGCTGCAGGGATGAGCCACTGGAGATGTCACTGGAGCTGATCATAGCCGCTCTGTTCTGGAAGCCACAGAGTGAACTCACACAGATAATTACCTCATCTTCAAAAGGATGAACCTGTCAACACACTAAAGCACTCCTTCCCTGAGACTGTCATGGCTGTTGGGGATACTCAGTACGCCCTTTCATTTCTTGAGCAGCCACCTGTTTGCTGGGCTGTGGGTACTTGTGATTCATACAAACACTGCCCCTTAAACTGAGAGTCCCAGAAAGAGGTGTCCTGTTTCTGCTGCTCCTTCACACATGGCTCGGAGACAGACACATACACAAACACATCCCAGTGTTTACCAGCAACCAGCCACATGTGTGTGAGGCTTTCAGCTCGGCATTCTGCCGAAACTGAAAATATTCTGAGATGAAAATGACAAGCAGCAGCCATCCAATTTCTCGGGCCCCTGCTTTTCCCACTGGTGACTGTCACTGCTGTGTGAGGGCCGAGTCCCTCTGTGGAGCTCAGAACAGCCCAGTCAAGAGAACATTCCTGTCCCTGCAGCCAGGGACACAGCCCTGGTTCACCAGAGAAGGGTGAGGCTGTACTAGTTTCGTCCCAGCACAGATCCCAGCTGAGGGCTGAGCTCTGGAAAGCTGCCACAGAGTGAGATATGTCCTCAGGGCCCCTCAAATGAACCCCGTCTAGAGTCGGGCGGTGTTACTGCCGCAGCCCCCTGGGGCCATCCCGCAGGCCAGGCTCCAGGGAAAGGCAGCGGAGCCCTGCTCACACCTCCTCACAAGCCCAGCAGTGCCCACAGACAGTGGCTTTCCAGAGCTTTGAGGCAGGGTGCTCATTCCCATCCTCTGCTCCCTCCTGACACCGCACCTGAGCGAAGTGGAAGCAGAGAGCTAGCAAAGGAGCAGGAGTAGTGACAGTGGTGTGCAGCACAAACCCTACTGCTCTGCCTCTACCCCAGCCCTAGCGTGTGCACCTTCCTGGCAGTCTGTACTTCCAACCCGCCTCACTGCGCTAGGAAAAACTGCCTTCCATTTACAGTTCACGGCCCTTCCTCCACGTGGAAGGGATTTTCCTATCCTTTGTCTGTGCAATATCACTTTCTGGATGGGAACCAATCCTGGAAAACTTAAGTCTGAAAAGAGCTTTTTAAAAATGTTCTGATTTCTGACCAAAGGTAACCTCAAGATTCTTGCAACTTGAAGCTGCTTCAGTCCTGGCCCACTGCCCATCCTAATACACAATTTACCCAAAAATGTAACTTGAGGAGACCGAACAGTTGCAATTCCTTCCCTCATGCCCACTGCTGGTTTATTGTGACAGCAGAGGGATGTGGCCCAGTGCCATATGTCCCTGCAACTCTGGTCTAAAGCCTCCCATTCCCTGTGAAATACAGCTGACATTTCCATCCACGGTAACCTATTTGCAAAGTATTCATTTGCTCCTTACTTTATGGGAAGCTACTAAAAGACTGCCATTTTATGACCCATTAAAAAAGATGAAAAAATTAAATACAATTGTGAAAGACATTTGCTGTAAGTAATAAATAATTTACCTCCAATTTTCACGCACTGAAAATTAAACTGGCAACTGCTCAAAAAGTTACTAAAATTACGGTGACAAAGGTACTTCAGAATCAAATGCCTGCACTAAAATAGCAAGAATGCTGTACATAGGAGGAAGGCAAAAAATAGGTCTGTGTATTTAAAGGGCACTTTCCCTTCCAACTCTGCCTTCATGAAATAATGGATAGCTTTATAATACAGGCTCCATTTGACCAATCTCACTCTGATATCTTTGGGGACTGCTTGGTGGGGTGCAATTAACATTTACCCCTCCATTCTCCCTGACCCAGTCATTTCCTGGGCTCTGCTAACAAACACTCCTGGACCACAATGATGACTCTGCATCCAGGGACTCATCCCAGCCCCAGGAGGAGGCAACACACAGAGGAAGGGATTTCCAGCCCAGGCTTCTGGGTGTGGCGCTCTTTGCAGACAGCAGCTCCAGCTGCACAAGGACAGGGACAGCCCTCCTGGAGCAGGGTTCCAGCCCTGCCTGACCTGTTTGGTGCAGTGCCGCTATGCCACAGGCCAGCTGTGCCCAGGGAGCGGTGGGAACTATGCTGGGGCAGGACATGGCCAGCAGTTAGGAGAAGTGTGTGACAGTGTTCACAGGGGTTCTTGGATGAGGCAAGAGACAAGAATGTTGACTCCATGTTCAGAAAGCTTGATTTATTATTTTGTGATATATATATATTACATTATAACTATACTAAAAAAAAATAGAAAGAAAAGTTTCCTCTCAGAAGCTAGCTAAGAATAAAAAGGAAAAGAATGATAACAAAAAGCAGCTCTCTCGGACTCTGTCCGAGATAGCTCTGTCTTGATTGGCCATTAATTATAAACATTCAAGATGGCCCAATCAAAAATCTACCTGTTGCATTCCACAGCACCAGATAACTATTGTTTACACACTTTTTCTGAGGCCTCAGCTTCTCAGAAGGGAAAATCCTAAAGAAAAGATTTTTAGTGAAAAAGATGTCTGCGACAGAAGTGGGCAGAGGTGTTTTCCTCCCATCAGATGCACAGGCATAAAAAGGAGCACTGAGTATTTTCCTGAGAATAGCGAGACCCACTCATCCTGGAATTCATTATGGTGTTTGGGGATTCTGGTAAAGAATGAGTACAAACTCATCCCCCTGCCCTTCTTGGTTTGGCTTAGCACTGATATAAATTCAGATGATGGTTCTTTAGGACTCCCTCTTGTTAGCTCAGAACCCTCTAGCTTTTCCAGCCACATGTCCACATGTCCAGGCTTGACTTTCCATGGAACAAGACACAAACTTTCACTGTTGGGAACTCCTAGGGAATATGAGAGAACTGGAAAGCAGTGAGGACCTCAATCTGATCTTGTGGAATCATGGGAACCTGCAGTAGCAGGGTATGAAACATCATTATTCTGTTCAAGTAGACCATTAATTCAGCTCGGGATCCTATGGCCACTGCTGGATATGCAGCACTTAGTTCTGCTCACGTGGTCCTCACTAATGCTCTGGGAACACTGCGTGCCCTAGGAGGGACGTGAAGGACTGCGCCAGAAATTACTACTGATCTTAACACCACATCCATATGGCTGAGGGGCCTGTTAGCCTGTACAATTCATTGAGGATGTTTCCATCTGTGAATAGGTCCCATTATACCCTAATTGTGTCAGACTAAATGTATTTCTAAAATATTTGCAGAAGTTAATATTTATGACAGACATTAAGCCTACTCCAGCCCTATTTCTGGCTTCCCCCCAGCCTGAGTTGATTTCCCTGGCTATTCTGGAGGGGGGAGGTTGTCCCATGGGAGCACCAGACACATGAGAACTATGTCCCATGGGAGCACCAGACACTGGGAACCATACTGTCTCTTATTTTTGTGGGAACAAAATGTTGTGTAGGGAAATAAAAGACAATGCCTACATTAAACACTTCACCTCAGTGAGTTTGCAACAGGAAGAATCGGTGCAGGTGGAAGCAGTTCTGACCCCCCTGGCTGCCTGCCCAGGGCTGCAGGGGAAGCCCAGCTGTTTGCAATGAGGGGTAATGCCAATATCCTGCCCAGGTCTGGACTGGCCATGGGCACAGCAGCAATTTGGGGCTATTGCCTTCACCTGAGCACAGGGGCTTTGCAACGCTGAAAACAACAGTGAACAGATGAAAATAGCCCGACCTGGAGCTGGAATCCTACCAATTGCTGAGCAGCAGGAAGTCAAAAGGGAGAAGCACGGGGGCTTCCTTTTTGGCTGGTGATGGGAATGGCTGCAACTCCCACATCAGAGAACTGCTGGCAGGGCTGGAAGAGGACTGAGCAGCTGAGAGAGCCTAGAATTCATTCTGGGGGTTGGGAAGTCCTGCAGCATCAGCAGGCCGCCTGCTCTCCTCTGTTCAGCGTGTCTCAAAGGACAGCTGGCTCCTGAGAGGTAACTGGGCTCTTTGTGCTTTTGCCTTCTCACACTAGTGACCAGTGTTATGTGGAATGGGAAATATTTTAGTCAACAAGCTGCCTCTTAACTTGCCAATCTTATTGAATTCTCCTTTTAATTGGTCCCCTTGTCTGTGAACAATGTTTTTTTCCAAGTGGTATGTAGTCACCATGTAGGTTTCAGACTGAGGATGAGGCTTGGAAAATTGGTCCTTTAACCCATGCCTGCATGCTGACACCAGCTGCCAAGCTCTCGAGTGGCTCAGCACTCAGCACAAGCACTGGCCCTTACGTCAGTGAGTAATTTAGCTCTGTGGCCAAATGACACCCCTGTCTGCATTCCCACAAAGGCTGTGCTAAGGGTACTGAGTGAACAGCACTACAGAAAGAGCTCAGTGTCACTTGTTAGTTAGACAACAGAAATCCTCAACACAGCCACAGCATATTAATCCTTTCTTGAGTGACCCTGAAAGACATGTGAGACTGAGCTGCAGCTTGCAAACAACTCTGCCTTTGCTGACAACAGCTTTTCTAAATTTTTACCTTTCTCAGCAGAAGAAAAAGTGACAAAACAAAAATAACAGTAGTAAAGGTAGCCATAGTAAGCAACAGCTCTCCTCACTCTGGTTTTCAGCCACTCACTTCCATGTTATCAGAAAACTCACTTAAGTTCCACACACCTTTCTCAGCACTCGTTCAGACAGGCAAAGAGATGTTTTTCACAATTCCATGACCCTGACCAAGTTCTGGCCTTGTCTGACTAAACAGGTGATGACATGTGTGTGTACCTTTGTGCACTGGAAATCACGGGGATTTGTGTACTTCCATATTTGTGGGTGGAACACCTGGGGGGTTGTCAGGGGCATCTTTTAAATGTGAGTTTGGACTTTGTGGTAAGACAGACTGTCTCAGGTTACTGCTGTTGTTTGTCCATGTGGTAGAACAGGGTGAGATAAAGGTGAGGTGTAACCTGCAGGTGTGCCTGAGGTACCAAGTAACCTGGTGTTGCAGAGGGGTGTTGGGTGAGCACCCAGCAAGTTCCAGAGTTACATGTGTGTGAGGGCAGTGGGACTGCTGGGTGAATCCGGCTGGGCTGTGCTGCCAACACTGGGCCAGTAAGGTGTGACACTGGCTGCTAGGTCAGGTGTAATTACGAGCTCGTGGCCTGCTTGCTTTTGAGGCTTGCACTGTTAGAGGGAGGTACAACTGTGCCATGCTAACATGAGGCATGGCACTTGGTGTGGGAATGTCAGTGTGTCAGCCCCAGCACCGGAGTGCATCCTCTTGAGAGCATTAATGGTGCCGGATCGGCTCGCATGCTATTCAGATATTTATTTTGTGTTTGCTTGAAGAATCAGGCCAATGTTTTTGAAAGCACATTTAACTATACCATATGCCTACTTAAATCATCCCTATCAAACAAGTTGTGGGTTGCTGCTCTGGTTCATTCTGTTCTGTTTTTTCTCCCTTCTCAATGTGTTTATGTGTATTTATCCAATTTGCTCTGTTCCTCGTGCCAAATGGCAGGTCTGAGATCCCAGCCAGGCAGGGGCAGCTGTGCTATTGTTGGTGCCTGACAAAACAGAGGTCATGGGCTGGGCCTGCAGCTCTAGCTCTAATGACAGCTTGTGTGGGACATTATGGGGCAGTTATAATGTAATCAGGGTTCCTATGCCCTCAGAACTAGGAATAAACCTTAACTTACCCCTTGGTAACTTAGAACTTAAGTCTCATTTTTAAGATGTAATTCCTGGCAAATTAGCCTCTTGCAAAATATTCTGCTGCTTGTTTACTTCATTGTCATAACTCCTTCCTCTGTCTGGAAAACACCCAACTTTAAACAGCCCCACCACAAAAAGCCAAGACCTGAAAAACCAGGCAACAGCCTCAGTGGAAGAAAGGATCTCTTCTGCATGGAACTGATCCTAGCTTTTCTCGTTTCAAAGACTGATGAGAGGTATGAGCTCTGCCAACCTAGGCAGTAACTGCTGATAGAAAGGAGTAGGCTTTTGTCCTCCACGGGAGGACTCTTCCCGCCCTGGAAGGTTGTTCCAAGTCCAGCCCAGCAGTTCCAGGCAGTGACACAGCAAGGCATGATCATTCCCATTGCCCGCTGTTCAGCAAAAGAGATCAATCTGCAGGGCTAGGGAATTCTAAACTCTGTACTCTGTGCTCCTTGGGTGGCCTGACACTTTATCCCCTTTTCCTGCTGCCTTTCAGCCCAGCAGGCAGGAGTCTCTAAGCTATTGGGAAGGGTGTTCCTTGGTGCTGCACGCCAGCTCTGAGGCACCAGAGCAGGCTGCAGTGGCTGGGCAGCTGAGGAGAGGAGGAACGAGTCCCTGGAGCCACTCGGGGAGCGCGCAGCTGCCATGAGGCTGCCTGGCTCCGGCTGCGGCACTGCCGTGCTGCTCGGCATGGAAAAGGGAGCGCTGGGGAAACAGCACATCTGTCACCCACACACAGCCACAGCCTCCACTCAGGGCAGCACCAGATGTGTTTATTCGGAGCATGTACTAACTAGCTACTTAATGGCTTAGAATTATTAGCCACAAGTTAATTAGGCAAACATAGTCACCATCAGTCACCTTACAAAGCATCGCTTCTTCAACACTGCTTTTACTTCCTGAGTGCCTTTATCAAGCACAGGAAACAGGAGGGGAAAACTACCAATTCCATAAAGGAGCTGCAGCAAGAAATAAATGTGTGAAAGAGGTCCACAGGGTCTTAATGAATGGAGTGTACAGGTAATGCCTTAGCTGAGCACCTATCCATGCTACCAGCACAGTGGCACAGGGGAGGAAGCAGTGAGACTTAAGAGGCTGCAGCTGATGGGGAAGAAAAGGGAAGTAACAGTGGAAAAAATTATTCCTTGGTATAGTTAAGTCAAATTTGCAAATATTAGCTTCCCTGCTGCTGCGCGTACTGGGTATGTGCCTGGGGGTGCAAGCGTTTGCTTGGCATCCTGCCTGCACAATGGATTTCGGACCACCACTGTCCCAAGGGAACGGGCTCTGGTTCCTCAAGATGCAAGACACAAAAGCAGTTGGTCAGTTCCTGACTCCCAGGTCACAGGCAGCAGTGCATGGAGTCAGGGCAGAAGAGGATCTATCTTTGGGTACTGGGAACAGTCAGGATCCCTGGTTAGGAGCCTGCCATGACAACCATTCCATACAGCACCTTCCAGCTGCTCTCCAAAGGGACAGCTGTCTAGAAACCTAGTGAGGTCATCTGAAGGATGGAGCCCACAATCCATTCATCTTCTCTGTGTCTGTTTGCTTTCGTGTGTCCATACTCTTCCCCTTAAATCTGGTGCTAGTATTAATAAAAATGGCACTTAGAAAACGGGAAGCAAGATTCAAGGTAGCCCTGTTCCGCTGTCATGGAAACATGTTGCACCTAGAAATCCTAGAGCCCCTAGAGCTGAATGTGAGGCATGTGAGGGGTAACCTCATTTTGCAGATTAACTCCTGCATTGCTGTGTGCTTTGTGCCAAGTGAGCTGCCCCAGACTCCATCAGCTCCTTGCAAACTGCAGGTAACCGAGATTTTGGCAATACAGTAGTCATTTTCCTTCCTACCACCCAGCAAATAACTCCTATTGAATCTTTGCTCTTTAAGTGCCACCAGCTGTTTGTGTTGGACAGGATGTAGGAAGCGATAAATGGAAGCTGAAGACAGCAGGGTTTGAATAGAGGGCAGATAAGGTCATTAATAGCAGCAGTGTGGACTGTCCTACCTTGGCATGCAAGCTGCGGTACCTGTGAGAAGTTTCACTTACACTCAGGTTTAGGCTGGGATTTTTCTTTTTTGGCTCTGTTATTTCTTTAGCTTCTGAGCCCAAGGAGAAGGGTGCTGCATTCTCCTGTCCCAGCAAAACCTGAGTTCAAGTGCAGGATGCACAAAGATGGAAGCTGGCCAGCACTGCAGCTGCATGGAAAAACAGCCTTCTGTAGTTCCCTGAACTATTTTAAGAACAATGACAATTCCTCAGCCTGTTGGTTCAGTTTGAATAATCCACTGCCTGGCCTACATCCATCCTTTCTTGCCTGGCTTAGAGGAGAGTCTGCACAAGATTGGATGCTTGCAGTAGGCACCATCAGAACCAAAATGTTATTGTGATATTCCAGTGAGAAATGAGAGTTCAAATAGACCGAGATAAGTAGTAGTCATGTAACTATTCAGTAGAAGTATTTCAGTAAAGCAGTATTTGGTTGTGCTAGTTTGAACTGCAGTTATTGTCACCCACTCACCTAATAAAAGCAAATTTGTAAGTATTCAGGCAGTGCAAGAAATGTTGGTTTTCCCACTGGCATTTCCATGCAAGGCACAAGGGGTTTCACAATGGCTCACCCGAGCAGAAGCCAGCTAGAGGTGAAGCCAAGCCTACAGACAGATTGTTCTGAATGCAAACTCACAGAGCTTAGGGCAGCGAGAGAGCAGAAGTGAAACTAGCAGGGAATGTAGACTTGTAAATATCACAGTTTTTCCTGTAGTAGTGTTCAGGGCTAGTGATCACGAGCAGTCTCTTGAAAGAGACAAGGCCTCCGACTGCCCTCGGAGGCACAATGGCTACAGAAAGATGTACAGTAAGGGAGAGGTCACAGCCACCTCTGGCTTGGTTTGATTCTCTCAAGATGTGGCAGGACAACAAATCCAAGTCTCTGCTGAAAAGGGGAACTGATTTTCTCAAAATATTCTGAGCCCTTCAAAATGTGACTTTTAAATGGGCAGTGCAGTAGAGTCAGAGTTCTGTTTACTAACCAGCTTGACTGTGTTGTTGCATCTGCCATCACAGTGCAGAGATGATCTCTCAAAGCCATTCAGCCTGGGTTAGCCTCCTCACCTTCCTGTCAGGTGTATGTGTACTTTCCCTTTCTGCTTTATTTCAAATTCGTAATGTGTTTTATAAGGCACGGGGTGCTTGTGTGAAAATTGTGAATAATTGTCAGCCGTTAGCTGATCAGGAGCCTTGTAATTGGGCTGGGTTTGTAAGCAGACTATGGAATTTTGCACTTTAGAAGCAGCATGACAAGAAGGGATTTTAAATGGCACAGGCAGCACAGTCATGTTGTCACCCAACCTAAGGATGATACATCCATCTGCTACAGGGTACTGTGGAAAAGCAGACTGAAAAAAATGCTTGGTTTAATCTACAGCTGGCACTTGGGAAGCTCCAGACTCAATGCAGCCAACAGCTGGGAAGGAAGCAGAAACACACCATGGCCCAATTCCAGGAGAGTAGGGGCTCACCAACCCAACATCCTGAATACTTTGGCATTTTATTGATTTCACACAGCTTAGTATTGCTCTGCATGTGAAAACTGCTAATTCATCAGGCAACAAGAAGTGTTTCCAATTAGGGAAAAATACAATGAAACCTGTTAAGTGCGTCTTGACTGTTCACCCAGAAACTAAGCTTGCTGTGTGGCTTTTAAACCTGCAGCTAACTCAGACTGCTTGTGTTCCCTTAAATCCACCCAAAAGAGCACTAGAAAAGAACAGAGTGGTTGTTGCTACATTAGTGACTAATATTAGCTCCACTACATGAGGAATTACTGGGAGATATCCAGCACTAGTCTAGGCTGTGCCAATGGGAAGTCAAGAGTTCAAGTACGTACATATCTTTCATAGCTGTCAGTCTTCTGCACAGTAAACTGCTCAGCTCTGGGGCAGAGCTCCAACTCTTTCAATACTATGTCAGGGAACTGTGTTTCACATGGTAACTTGGGAAAAGGTGTTTTCCTGTGAACCTGTAGAACTCCAACTGCATTGTGCTGAGGTGCATTATCCACATTGCAGTTCCAGGGTGGCAGTTGTCTGCTTCAGTACCACTCCACAGTGTAAGGAAAAATGCAGCGTGTGCAACTAACTTCCATGGCTTTAACCTATGCAGACATGTCATGCACTTCACATGCCTTTGGCAGGACTGGCTGTTTATGTACTCTGGGACAAACTGTGTGTGGAAAAGCCTTTACAGCATCACCTTTTGGGGAGCTTCATACTGGGATTGTATGTCATGCATGCTTCATACTGGGAGTGTATGTGGTTTGCTACTGCTCTTCTGTTGTACAGTAACTGCCCTGAAATACCTGGCCTGGGGAGGAGGGGTTTAAACCCAACTGATTGGCATTGTCCTGATGACAAAATCAGTTCACTTACAACTGTGGTGGTGCTGACTGGTTTTAGCTGAGCCAGAGGCTGCGGAGCTCCGGCACTGTGGGATGCACAGGCCGCTCAGCAGGCACAGGGAACTGACACCCTGCTGCACGTGGCACAAGAGGCATTTGTCACACAGCCATGTGAAAAGCAGCATCAGGAGACAGATCAGTATTGAATCCCTCACCCTCCCTCTGCTCTGCATGTAGCTCTGCTCTGTGCCTGCTCTCCCTGCCAGCCATGACACAGCTCGGGAGGCAGACCCTCTGGCCCCAGCCGCCCCACTAGGGCTAGGCACTGAACGTTTTTGCTCCACAGCTTTCCAGCTTCCCTCCCCCAGCCTGCTGTCCAACACACAAACCAGATGTGCTTCTGGAGCTTTGCTGTCCATCTGACAGCACAACTGAGGCGGCCAATTGTTGCTCAAGTCAGAAACGTAGCTACAGACCAGCCATCTATAAACACACGTCTTCAGCTCCTGAAGTGCCACAGATCAAGGCCAATGCAGACCTTCTATGCTTCCCATTGGGTTAGCACTAGCCTCATGCCTAGTAAGTCTCTGGGAATAACTACTTGACAAGCAGGGAGGAAGCCAACACCCAAAGCCTTGGCCCCTCCCACAGGACCCAGATCTGATGTGCAGTTTTCTGATTTCAGATTAGCCTAGGGTCTTCAGAAATGTGCACAATGAAGCCCAAGTGATCATAAGGCCCTGAGGCACCTTTGAGTTGGAGAGGAGTAGGGAAGGATTAATTCTCCAAGGGCCAGAAGTAATGTGCAGACCTGGCCGGTGACACTGAGAATAAGGCCAGAGCTGCAGCTTAGCCCCAGTGCTGGAGCTGTTAACTCTCTGGATCAGGATGTGTGGAGCAGGGATACATGTCCTGACACCTAATTTTAATAATAGCTTGTAAGTGTCAGTGGTAATGTCATCTTTTTAACAGTGGGCCTGGAGATGATCTGGACGAGAGCATATTATGCCCTGTTAAAACAGCTAATCTGCATAGAACTTATGACAAGCCAGATCTTTTCAGTATTTCATAAACTGGCTGAATATTCATTTTTAAGGCACTGTCCAAATGGGTTTGGTCACAGATGACTACTCTAAGTCCACTCCAAAGCTGGCATATACACCAGGGAAATAACACAAGAATGGGAGGAAAAATGCAGCAACAAACCACCCCCTGTAAAAGCAACCAAATATTGCCTTCAGCCAAATCTCTCCCAGTTAATGTCAGCTATAATGGTGCCAAATTCCAGCAAAACATGTGCTGGCATTTGGTTCAGTACTTACTGGCCACTTTTGTACAGGATCGGTGCGGGGCAGAGCAAAAAATCAGATTCTACTGTTTTAGGCCTTTCATCTGAAAAACAAAAATCACATGAGCTTACTATGCTGTGCAACTTAGGTGAGGAGCTGCTACGTGAACATGCTGTGAGCTCCCTCCATTCCCATGCTCCTTACTAGTCTGTCCTGGCTGAAACTGGCAGCAAGGCAAGCCCAAGGTAAGGAACAGGGAGCCCCAGAGCTGGCAGTAAATGCCAGGTGAGCCCACGTTACAGTGCTTATTGGAGCTACTCGAGTCAGCTCATGCTCTTCCAGAGAGAACACTTCCTAGAATCAACACCGTCTTTGTGGAGAGTGAGAACACTATTAGTAGTTTCCTGGTAGCTGGAAGATGAAGGTTTGTTTCTAGTTGGCTCCATTCCTGTGTGTTGCATTGCAGAACTGTTTTATTAGCTGTGACTTGAGTGTTTTTCTCCAGTGTTTCTTCTGCTTTTGAGTCTGTGTGATTAGCAAACCTCTTACACTTACAAAGCACCTATCTGTAGAGCACATGAAGCACTTATTTGTAGAGCCTTGTGTCCAGTACAGCATTTCTGTTCTGCAGATGTGAGATGGGGAGGATGGAGCCTTTGGTAAACTGGGGAAAATCCAGCTCCTGTGTGCAGAACCATCAGCCTGAACTTCCCTACGGCAGGACTGATGATTTCTGTGCAAGGACTTTTTCCTGACTGTGGGCTGAGAGCAGATAACTGATCTGCCAGATCAACTTGGAGATGACTCTGTCCTGCATTTCAGGAACAGGCAGACAGACAAGCAGTTCAGGGGCAGCTGAAGGAGGAGCTGTTGGCATAAATGAGCTTTTCATATGTGCTATAATCTGCACTGACTGCTTGGCCTAGATTTGGGGCTAGTTGTGAGGTGGGGAAGAGGGATTAGCACATTGCCATATGTTTTTGTCTTAATGGTATGTTTCATAGATTATTTTTCTATCCCACAGCTCCATTTGGCAGGTTTCCTTTCTAGCATTTGGTAATGGTTCTTTATAAATGCAGAACGAGGAAGATGCCAAATGCATCCTTTAAAGGCAGGGGAGCTGACACAGTAAGGGTGTGCTCAGAGGCTGGTCCCAGAGAGAGCCCAGGCTCTCAGTGAGGGCAGCTCCAACACCAGCAGATCCTTGTCCAAGTGCCCTCAAATACTGAGGGTTCTGCAGAGGGCCAGTCTTATGTAGAGGAGACTGCAATGACATGAGGATGGTTGTCCTTCTCTTGAGACCATCTCCTTCCTCAGGCTACTGCTCCAAGTGCCCTCCCTGTCTTCCTGTTCATCCTGGCTCCACTGGCCCCCTTCAGGCTTCCTCTGAACCAGGCATTCAGAGTCCAGCATAGAGCTGTAGAGAATGACCTCGTGTACTGTGGGAAGGACCACCTGGAATGTCCCACTTGAAATGTCCCTGCTCTCTTCCTGTACTACTCCCCAGCAGCTCACTGTTGTCCATTGCTGAAGACATGGACCAGGGGGATGTAGCAGGCCCTGGCAAGACCCCATAGAGCAGATTGTGTTTTTGTAATCAATACATCACTGTGCCATTCCCCTACCCTCATGTGCTTCAGCACACCCCTTTCTGAAGCCAAGAAAAAACAAGCAGCCCAGAGCTGTAGTTGGCAATTCTCACATCAGATGGTAGCAAGTGTTTGTGGGCAATGGGAAGCAGAGGTGACAATTGTAATGGAAACTGAAGGGGAATTTATACAAGCGAATTGTCTTACACAGGCTGCCTGCATCCAGAACTACTGGGTGACCCTGTTATTCTGCCAAATTATTGTAGGTATTTAACAGGCAGGAGAAACTGGCAACCAACTCCAGTATATACAATATCCAGGGTAAGGAAGAAACTGCACTGGAAAAACAAATTCGATTGTGAAGGAATTTAAGACAGGCTAATATAGAAATCAGACAGTAAGCAGGGAAAAAGTCAGTTGTAGATTTTCCTTCAACTTCTTTTTTGGTTTTTTTCCAGTCTAGCTGGCTTCTATGGAATTCTGTTCAGAGCTAGGGGTTTGATGTACTCATCCTAGCCATCCATTTGAGCTTCTGGATACAAAAAGCAAACTCACATATAAGCTAGAGGAAAGTGCCAGTACAAGGTGTCGTGGTCACAATCTGAAACAGAATTGCTTTGTGCTATGGCTGTAGTCAGCCCTGATGCTGGGCAGACAGAGCTCATGGACCATGACAAAATAGACCACTGCTCTGACCTGGCCTTTCTCTGTGCTGTTGCAGGAGGAGGACTGACGTGCCCCTGAACCCCACAGCACACCTGGCACACCACCCAGGACCGGCAGAGACCTTGCAAAAAACAAGGTAAGTGCCTCTGGGAATTGCAATGAGATGTCTTGGCCAGGATTCACTGCAGAAAGGGACCTCAGTCAGTACACTGCAGCCACGGGCTGGTTCATCAGCAAACATCTGCTTGCCCAAACATCAGGAGCCAAACACTTCTCACCATTCTAATGCCCACAGTGAGGGGGTTGCCAACACCGCTCACAGCTGAAGGCACCTGGTAGCAAATTGAAACCACTGAGCAGAGTGTGAAACAGCTTTCCTCCCTTCACTAATCCTCAGAGCTTTCCTGCTCTCCTCCTCTTGGCTATTTTTCTCTTTGGGTTGTCATGAGCAGAGGTAACTGCAGGACTACAGAGGCAAGAGATGACAAATGCCTGCACTTACGGATTGTTGTTCCGTTCACTTGATAGGTACAGGTCACACTGTCGCTTCTCCCACCGAGGGTTAAGCCATTTCCTCTGAGAACAACCTGAAACTCTTCTGGAGGGGAAAGCAAACACACAAAATCACCAAACTGCAGTGCACTGCAGAAAGCTACACTTAGACCAGGGCAACTTCACTTAGTCTGCAATAAACAAAGCACAACATAGTTAATGCTTCCAACTTAGTGAGAGCCCCTTTTTCCTGAACCCTTGTACTGAATTCTCCTTATAAATTGGCAGAGGCACAATTTGTTCCCAAAGCTCTATTGAGACAGCCCTCTGAAACTGGAAGCAGATTCAGGCTATCAGCGTGATCTTGGGCTCAGCTGCACAGTAAGACACAGTTTCTCGGTGAATGAGAAATGGGGGACTCAGAAAAAGAAGACTCCCCAAACCCAGATCAGGCTCACTTGAGGTACCAGATGAAGAAAACATTTCTCCTTAGTACTATTTCTCTGCAAGTTGCCTAACGGCCATGCTCTCTGTGAGCTGTGCAGAGGAGGAGTGAAGAGTTTTTTTACAGGGCCGCTGACTTCATCCAGAGCATCCAATTTTCACAAAAATATCCAAGTAATGTTTAGCAACTACTTTATTTTGATGGATCTCCAACTATGTGTGGGTTATGAAGCTTAGAAAGAAGACAAGGCCTTAAAATTCTGTGCAGCTCTTCTATTTCATTAATATATTTCTCTTGCTGCCCAAAAATGCAGTCACGTGCTTTGTTCTCAGACTCCACAGATTTTGGGGCAGATTTGACACAAGTGCAGAGCAGACTCATGGGAGAGGGGCAGGTAAATGCTCTCCAACCTCCACCTGCATTACCCAAGCTATGGAAGCAGGCCCTGGTGGACAGCTCCTCTGAGGAGAACAAGAAGGCAACAGAGAAATCTCATGTTTCTTTAACTTCTTGAGGACTTAAGTTTGAAATGCTTTATTCCTTTGCATAAAACAGGGGGAAATCACAGTCCTATAATAATGGAACAGGATATTAAAATTATAAAATCTTACCTCCTACACAGACACTGGATGGCTCCAAATATAAAATCTCAGTGCACGATTGTTTCAAAACCTATTGCAAAGGAGGAAATAGTCACAAATAGGTTTCATAGCACTACTTCAATGAGCAATCTTAGTTTAAAACAAATGCTTTTCCATAGAACACACACAGAGCTACAGGTTTGGGTTGCTAAGTCTGACTTTGCAGGACACTGCCTGAAGCATGAGCAGCTCTTGCACACCTGCACAGTGAAGTCTAGGAGTGCCTAAGGCTTGGATTAGTTTGTTAAAGAGAGAACCTTTGAAATATAAGGATGTCTAGATCCCTATCCTGATTTTCCAGGCACCCCAATCCTAATGTTTAAGCCAAAAATGAATCACAAGGAGCCTGATCCAAAAACTAATCCAGTGAAAAGCAGTGTTCCAACAATGAAGCCTGGTCCAGCCAAGTGCACGTTATTGCGGGTGCTGGCACCTTGCCCTGCGTGGAGAAGCAGAGTGACAGCGGTGTTCCTGACTGCACTGCCTGCCCTTGGACAGGGATGTCACTTCAGCTCTCCCTGCTGTACGTGATATTTTTAGCAGGCATTCCTAAACATTCTGTGGCATCAGTTCTGCTCCCTGCAATCACGTGCACAGCAGAAACTCCTGTTACTGTCCCTTCTCTAGCTCCACTTGCCAGGTGTGTGCCTGCTGCTGAGCTGCCCTGACTTCCTAGGCATGTCCCTCTGTCTTACTCTTAGCTCCTGCCTTCCTTTCAGTAGGACTCCTTACACTCTATGATGTTTCCCAGTGGTTCCTGTTGCTACATACCCAGGTCCAGCAGAAACAATCATGTGGGCACTGTTCTGACAAGAAGCACACCAAGCTCCAAGAAAGAGAGCATCTTGCCTCGCTGAACACTTCCTGTGTTGCCTCTCTCCCCACAAACTCTTGTGCACAAATTCATCTTTTAGTGCTTTAAAACCCATGTTAAAAATTAAGTGGTATTTTAAAAAATGGAGACGTGCATTTGGATGAGATGCAACAACAGAGATCTTAGGAAAGAATGTAGCCCAGAGTTCACTGCAAGCCAAGCAGCTCACATTAGCTGAGGATCTTGCTTCCAAAAAAGGGCTTTAGCCTCTTGATTCCTATTGCAGTGTGGAGAGAAGTTATCTGTGGCTTGTTTTGGGGCTGGGGAATATTTTGTATTGTGTTTTATTCCTTTGCTGTAAAAGCGTGTTCAGTTGTTTTCACTGAAAAGTCAGATAAATAGCTCAAGTGAAGCTGAGACTAGAGGCCAGCTTTATGTGAAGCACAGATCAAGCAGGTGGCATAGAATTCAGTAATTTTGTTTTTAGAGGGAGAACTTTCCAACCCCTGTCCTGGCCCCATTTGCCCAGTGTTTGAGGAAAGGTCACTGGTATGACCTGGAGGCTGGGGAGAGGAGAAGACAGTGTGGGACAGGACCTGACTTCCCTTGCAAAGCAGTAGTTCTCTGGTTTCATTACATCCCAGGGTGAATTTTCTAACACTGTGCTTCCAAATGCAATATAAATCGGGAAAAAACCTACCTGGATATATTTAACTACCTTTGGATTTAGGAACAAACTGGGAGGGGCAGACATTACAACTCCAATTGAGCTGAAATATGTTGTAGATAAAATGATGACAAATCATGAACAAAAGCAAATTTCAATGCAGGGGTCAGGATACACTGACTTCCTGCATGGAATCCATTTTCATGCATGCTCTTGGCTAAAGCAGAAAATACCAGATGTTAATACTGCTCTAGAAATAACTGCTTCAACAATAATTTTTCATAATTTTTATTACTGCCGTCCTTTGCTTAGCTTAAGCAAGCTGTACTGTTTAGAGACCATCTCTTTGCAAGGTTGGTGGCCTAATTCTACCATTCCCCCCAGACAAATCTTCTACTGGGGTGAAAAAACCTCTGAGACTACTCAAATTTGGCTTTGTAAGTTTGTCAGGTTGTTTGCTATCCTTCAAAAAGCCTCCTGATAGTCCACACTTGGGGGGAAAAAAAAGATAATGGTAGAGAAATGTGCCTTGTCCCCAAAAACCTCTCCCCTCAAGGACTGAGTTAGCTTAAAAAGCAGACATCAAAGCTCACCAAGGACTAAGTGGATTCAGGTGGAGCCCATCAGAAGCTCATAGATCCAGTTCTTTGCTTAACCTCTGCTGACGCTCTGGGTTCTCCTTAACACTCCCCCTAAGCAACACTGAAACACTGCTCAGAACTGAGTTTCCCCAGAGTTAAACAGAAGCCATCACACTCTCTGCAGGGTCCAAGCCCACCAGCTGTCCTGAGCACCAGCCCTGGGTAGAGTTTGGCTGACAAGGATTCTGCCACCACCATGGGAAACTGAGGATATTTTCAATACAGCAATTGCCATATGTGCTTTCATGTGTGGGGGAAATGAACGTATTTGCATTTCTCCTTTACCTTAGGAGAAGGTACAGAAACTTAACACCTTTCATTGTTCCCACTCACTCTTTTCTACCTGTTTCAATCTTTTTTCCCTTTCCACGCAAGCTCTTCCTTCCAGCCAGCACAGTGCACTCCAGCACTCCAATAGAAAGTTTTTTTTCTCTTGGGGAGAAATCATGTGAAGGTATTTTACCCATTTTCCTTATGATCCATGTGCATTATTTAACATGCCTT
Organism: Molothrus aeneus; assembly: GCF_037042795.1. Taxonomy (NCBI): domain Eukaryota; kingdom Metazoa; phylum Chordata; class Aves; order Passeriformes; family Icteridae; genus Molothrus; species Molothrus aeneus. The sequence goes on along the minus strand of NC_089649.1, from coordinate 149,931 downwards.
CACACCCCTGTCCTTTAGAATTTAAAACTAACTTTAAACTATCCTGATGTGGAAACCTGGGCTGCAAAGTCAGCAAGACCAAAAAAACTCCACAAAAATCTATACAATGCTCCCTCTTTTCCAGTTCAGGATAATCCAAGACTGCACATTCATTATTTAGAAACCTACTGCCCACAAGAAAAGTTGAAATAATAACTTTATAAGACCATCCTTGGATAGGACAGTTAAGCACTCTGCTGACATAAATTCAAGTAAGACAAATTGCCTTATTTTAACAGCATGCAAGGAGCGATTCTGAGAATTGATGTCATTCACTTTGTCTCCAGAGGTCCTCACCAAATATAGGACTCTGCTCCCAGGCTCACAAAGACTTTTCTCTCATTCCCTGCCCTCCCCCTCCTCCCAGGGCTGGCTTTACCAGAGAGAACCAATTCCCCACAACCCCAAGTGCAAAACAGAGTAGAAACCTGTCAGCCTTTGTCCTGCTCTCCTGCAGCTTCAGCAGTGGAGAGCTGTGCTAAGACTAGAGGGTGTTCATTGCCTCCTGAGGGGACCTGTGCAGTGTGGGAATGGTGCCGGCTGGAAGCCGAGTCCATCAGGTAAAGTGGCCACAGCTGTGACTCGTTAATAAAGGTGTGGCTGCTGGGACAGGAGAAGGCACTGCAGTTCTGTTCTTGGGCGGGCAGTCTCTTGGACTGTACAAAAATGAGACAAGGAATCCATGCCCCAAACATCCACTTGTTCAACAGCAACACAACAGACTGCTAAGGAAGTTATTCTGTAGCTTCTCCATGTTGAGGACTTGTTACATTGCTGCCACACTGCAGCAGCAGCAACCAAGGATCTTACGTTTTAAACCCTGGTGTTTTTTAGGGCCAGTTCTTAGAGCAGCCAGCACCAGAACCAGTGGCACGAATGCAGCTTGTGCTCCACACTGACTCTGATGGATGCATGCAGGGCAGCCTCCCACCCACCCCTTCAGTGAAATCCCTTCTTACAGCTCTTGAGCAGACCCTGTGCAGTTCCTATAGCATCTCTCAGTAAAGCAAGTTGATCATTTCAGAACACTTCTGAGAGCACAAGTTACCAGAAGAGAGGCACCCAAGATATCTGGGGACACTCTCAAGCCAACTCACCCTCAATGCAAGCTCGCTGGCATGCCTTGGGTCATACCTGCCCAAACAAGCTTTTCTTTGCTGACAGGGTCGCCTGTCAATCAGCTGCTGGGCTGCCCAGCTCCTCTGGGACCACCACGGCCATCCCAACTGTGGCTGTGGAGCTTTAAACCACCTGTCTCCAGGCTATTTCAGTGGCTTACAAGTAAGCATACATGTCAATCTTCCTAAAACAGTTGTAGGAAGTTCATTTATCAGGTCCACTTACCGTTACCAAAAGCTTTACCAGGTTTTCCATGTGACCCCATTTTCACCTAGTGCATTTTTCCCAGACTTTCCTGATTGTTAAGGAATACTTAAAATCCACATCTGTCCTCACGGCTTTCTACGTGCTTCTCACTAGAAGGTTCCTGAAGGCTCACAGAAACCTCAGTGCACCATTTCTGAAGTGATAGACTCCCATTTCTGTCATTACTAACACATTTCCTCCCACCACAGCTGTTGGAGAAACTCTGCCTGTTTCTGACCTGCAGGTGTCTGCACTGACTGCACACTGGGGTGTTGTCAGCCCCCAGCTGCAGCAACACCCCACACCCAAATTCTGACATCAGCACTGAAAGGGCAGATGTCCCTGCAGCACACAGCACAAAGGCAGCCAACTAACAGGCTGACATGAAGCTCCCCACTGCTCACGGTCTTTGCAAACTCGACCTCTGTTTATCAATTCTGCCTTGCCAGAGATCTTTCCCCTGCTTTATGCAACATTTCTTCTTGTGGAAGATGTGCTTTCTGGACCTTCCAAGACCTCTTTAGCCTGTCACAGACCAGGCGTGGCTCTGCCTGGACTCTTTTTTCACCCTCACTGCTGCCTCTTACAAGTTCTCAGTGTTTAACAGCAAAGCAGGATGGCTCCTGCAGCTTTTCAAGTATTTAGCCTGCCATTCCCTCAGCACATGCTGTGGAACAGAGCTGTACCAGGCGGCACAGTGTTACACAAACAACTTTCCCTTCCAGAACACTAATGAAGGTTGTGTTCCATGGAATAGTGAGAACAATACACTAGTAACAAGCCATGAGCAGCCCAACCGTACAGAGATAATTTAAAAAATACGCTAAGTGTCAATTTGTCTTGCAACCTTGCTCGGTTTTGTTTAGCCCTGTATGCAGTTCAAAAGTTTTTGGCAGCAGGCAGCACCATAAATCATAACTTGCATGGCATCTGTTCCTGCCCAGAACTGTAAACTGCATTCAGGGCTTGGGTAGATCATCATCACAGCTGGATTCTTCACTGAACCACTGTAATGGTTCCAAGTCTTCAAAGTGCTCTATGGCTGTGTAAAGCATTTGCTTCCTGGGACAGAGGTCAGAATAACCAGGAACTGCTGGAAGGAGACAGCTGCTGACACGTTCTGGTCAGACCTGGCACACTAACAAGTCTGAATAAATAAGGATTTCTAGGGCCACCAGTGGCCTTTCTTCCCTGTGGATCCATTCAAACTTGCACCTCTGTTTACATCAGTGCTCACCATAAGCTGACCACAAATCAGGCTGCTGTGATTTTGGGGGAAAGGCAGCCTGAGTCTCTGAACCAAGTGTATGTCCCATAACAGAGCAAATGCATCCAACTTGCTATTTCCAGAACCTGTTTTTAAAGAAGAGAAAATGTTCACCTTTACAAGCTCATCTTTGTTCTACTGCTGTATGGCAAGGCTTGTGCAAAACCCCTGACAGCACAACAGGATGGCTTCCACGCTTTGTGTGTGCACAGATAACATCCCTGCAGCTTTATCCCCTGGTGGGCACATGAAGGCATCCTGGAGTGCAGTCCATAGACACACTGCCAGCCACAGTGTGCACAAGCCAGACATGGCAGCACAGCTCTGAAAGCACCCTTGCACGGCAACCTCAGCTACTACTGCCTGCAGCTCTTTTCTGTGGAGATTCCTTTTCTTTCCTCTCTCCCTCCCAAACATGGGGTCAATCTGTAATTTTCTCTAGGGATGCTACAAGCAGAACAGCTGGTGAACAAAATTGTAAGCTCAAGGAAAACAGAGCTAGAAACTAAACACTGTTAATGGTGTGACTGGCCATGAGGTTGTGCTTTCCTCTTGTACTGCACCAAGCTCCTCCCTCAGGTAACCACAAAACTAGTCTCATCAAGAGCTGCATCTCTCATGAGGATACATTTTTCAAGACACAGTGGTAAGCATGTATCTCATGTACTTGTCACTGCAACACATGGATTGTCAGTGTCATAAAGTTATGGCAAGTGGGGGGCAGTAATGGAAGGTGATGTCTGAGAGGGCGCTGATAACATAAAGAGTGTTTAAATCTATGTTGAGCACTCCATGCCTCAGCTGGATCTGTGCATGCAGGCCAAGCCTCAATGACTGCCAGCTGTGGGCCTTTTCTTGATGAGGAATTGCCTGCACCTTTGGGCTCCCAGTTTAGCTGCTCAGAAATAGCACTGGGTGCAGGGGCAACTATTTAAATGGTAGGGAACAGCAGGGCTCCTGCCTACCCAGGTGGAGCAGGGCATGCTGATGTGGTCCAGAAGCCCAGATCAGAGCTGGGGAAGGCTGTCCCAGCCTACAGAACACTGCTCCTGAGCAAGGCCGCTCTCTGGTGAGTCAATGCCTTCGGGAGCCCCATCCCAGCTCAGGGCTGTGGAGCTCCTCAGAGCAATGGATGGTGAAGGCAGCATCGTGCCGGTGCTGGGTTAGCTGTGTCCAATTGAGCTCACCCAGGTGCTTGGTTCAGTTCCTACAACTATTCTGCTTCATTCCTTCCAATTGGCTGCAGCAGGACTGGGCTTACCCCATGTTTCCATGTATGTTTGTTTTTCTGTGAGTCACTTAGAAGTATTACTGGCAGCTTGCTTCCTTTTTTTTTCTTTTTAACTCAAACCTTTTTTTTTTTTCCACTACTGCTAAGACAGTAAAAAGGAAAGAGAAGTAAAGGAGGAGGTGTATAACTGGTTTGCCGGACTCACCGGTTTTGTTCTAGGGAACGAAATGCTGACTGTGCATTGGGCAGGATTTTTTGTGCTGAATTCAGTGACTCTTATGGCATGTAAAGTCAACGTGTGTGAAATGAGGGTGATGAAGAATTTAAGGCGTATGTAGTGTAGGCTGGCATTGTTACAGATTTCTCATTCATGAGCTGTTGCTTTTTTTATGTAAATAGGACTTCTGCCCCCCCCCCCCCCAGTGTAACAGAATTAGGTTTTTTAAAAAAAAGATCTAGAGTAGGTTACAAGAGGAAATAAATTTAAGTAGAGCTCTTGATTTCTGTGATTACACTCGAGAAACCTTTATCAGGCTTTTTAAGTGAGAAGCACCTTTGCAGCCCACCTTAGGCTCTGGACAGATCAACCTGTCCATATAGCAATTAATGCTTGAACTCCCTGAAATTAACTGTTTCCAAAGTGCAGCCTTTCACTCTTTCTAGTGTTGGTTTCACATCACATGCCTCTGCTGTGTTCAAGCAAGCTCTGTCATTTATCTCCCCAGCGCCGATCTGTGCAGAAAGGCACGAGGCAGCAGAACCACCTCACACTAGAGGGAAGGCAATCAATTCAGGGTGACTTGGAATGAAACACATGCTTTTCAAGGAAACACCATTTTGGTGCTTCTCTCCCACAAAGTGAGAGCAGGAACTGCAGCAGTTAATATCTCATGGCTTCTTCCTCTCCCTGCTGCCAAACATCTGTGCCTGTGACTACACCTCGCTGCCAAGCCCAGCCCGCTCCCTGACACTGCTTGGCAGTGCCGTGGACAAAGAGTGAGGGGAAGGGGAAGGCTGCTACCCTGTCCCCTGTCTAAGTGAAAAAAATCCCTGAGACATATGGTCTTGCATAAAATCACCACCCGAGAGAAGCCTGGCGCGGCGTTAGGTTAGTGAGAATATTCTAATTACACCAAGTCTGAGCAGCACCTCATTGGCAGCCACCGAGGAAAGCAAATGGAGATGACAAAACTGCGGGTCATGAGATGAGTATTTTAACAGCATCGGAACCTTTACCCCCAAATTACTAAAAACAACCCTAAAACCATTACTTATCAAGTAATGTAACTAGGAATCAAGACAAACTGTTACTTTCCATAACAGGAAAAAAAAGTTGTTTGGGCTATTTATTTTTTTTCTTATTAGTAAGAAAAATCTGGCTCAAAGAAACTTCTCACTAAGGAGTGGCTGGATTTCACTTGGACCTGTGGCTGCTTCCTTTGGAGCCAGTTGTGCAGCATCCCTTATGTAAGAGAGCTGTCAGGCGTGCAGGGCTGGCTGACAAGTCCCATCCCAATCACAGGGCACAGGCACGCTCACTCTAACCAGAGTCGTGTCAGTGCCGGTGCTGGCTTATCAAGCTCACTGTGCTCCAGGAGAATATTATATGGTTTGTAATATGTCAGAGAATGTCAGACTGAGGGCTGCATGGCAGTGAAGGGTAGAGCAGAAAGCATTCTATTCCAGGCCATTGATTCCTTTTAACAACTACATGCAGTAATTCCCAAAACTATCTCCTCAGTCTCAGTCACATGGAAAACATAGCACAGCGTTAGTTCTGAACCTTGCACCCAGTGCAGCTTGAAGATTAGACCGTCCAAGGGGATTAAATAAGTTGACTGATTTAATCAGAATAATTCTTTTAATGATAACTTGCTGCATTTCTCCTCCCCCCACCTCCTTAAAGGTCTAATAGTTTGCTTCCTGGATTCCCAGTGCATAAACCGAGCATATTTTCTTCCTACAGGAAATGATCCAATTAAGTTGATGTATAATTGATAATGAACCATTTAAGCTTATTTTGGCCTTGAAAAATCTTAACCGTGTCCAGTCAGCTGGCTGACCCCCCTTCATCCACGGTGGAGGGACAGCACTTGGGGAAAGGGAGGGAGCAGGCTGAGCACACTGCCCAAGGAAATGCAGGGAGGCAGCCTAGCTCGAGGGGGCTGCACAGCAGCAGGGATTACTTGAACATCATGTAGTCCCTGATTGCTGCTCAGTACCCAAGCTGCAGCCTGGAAACTGGGTTTGGGCAGCAGAGCTTGGTAAGCAGCCAGGCTAGAAACATGGAACCAGCATTCTCCAGTGTCTGATCCTGGAGCACCACTGAAGCAGTGGGAAGTTTCCCACCCTCCCTAAACACAAATTCTGTTGCCTTACAGCAGGTACCAGCGGGAGATGCTGTTGGACTCCTGGGATTTCGGTAATTCACCCTCCCCCAGTGCCAAAGCCAGGTCAGCCTGAGGAAGTGCTGCTGACAGCACGGCTGGAAAAGAAGGCGTCAGATTCATGGAGAGAGGCTGGAGCATATCTTTGGGAAGCCAGTGCAGTAAGTTTTATCAATATAAAGGCTAAAATTGTTCCTCACATGAATACCTCTTGCCTACCTCAACAAAACTGACTCCCTCTCACGAGCCTTTGGTTTTGTCCCTGCCTGGGCATTGCTGAGCGTGCTGCTGCCACACACAGTTTGTGCAGCAGCTCCCTGCGGGCCCCGCCATGCTGGCTGTCACCGAGCCGTGTAACTCCAACACTGCCATGCACAGCCAGTGACACAGGAACCATCCAGCTGACATGGAAACCTCCAGGATATTCCATAGATACCCTTCGCTGGTGTCCAAAGGGACTGGAATGCCAGAGGGATTTTGCTGACTGCTCTTTGCAACAGGAGCAGACTTCTCTCCATCACCCACAGAGTTTTACTGGTGAGAATTTATACGTTTATGGCAAACAATTTATTTTTTTATAGCACTCCCTGCTTATACCCCTTTAGCCAGAGTCTGACACTGGGTGAATCTAGTTTTCTTTAAGGACCTTGTGTGCATTTAATCCTTTGTTTGGCCTCACTGGTCCCGGGTGCTCTCCTTGGATGGGTCTAAGTCACTCCATGTCAGCCTGGGAGCTCAGCTTGCACCCTGCAAACCCTGAGGTCTCCTCTCCCCTGGTCACCACTTCACCAGGAGGCAAGATCCTCGAGTATCCCAATTTGCAATTTTTCCTGGACAAACTGACAGCTTTATGCTGAGGCATAGGGCTTTTTCCCAAGAGGCTCAGCCAACTTGGAGAGAATTTTGCTTCATCTGACAATGCAACTACTCAGTTCACGTGACTTGATCTATTTTTTTTTTTTGTCCATTATGTTTAACTGTGAGTTTCACATGTAAAATTAACAAAAAAACCTCTGAGCACCTGTAAAATGAACAAGCAGAAGAAGAGATTACCAATTCTATTTCTAATCCTTTACAGGTAGAATTTTTAAGAAATTTTGGAACACTGCAAGATAAAACAACTCTAGGCTGACCCTATTTTGACCTACTTCCTCTAAAGTTCTGCATGTATCAGTTCCTGTAGTCTTATCTGGTAAGTTTTTGTGGTGTTTCCTAAGAACAAAATATATTTTAACTTCCTGTATTAAGTGCTGTCAACTTACTTCAGTATAAAAATGTGTTTGTCTACTTAGAACTGTCATACACTGATAATGTTACTTAAGTGAGTTCCCTTAATGTAACTTTTCAAGGTACCAGCCTTGTCCAATTCTGCCTGCAGAGACAACCAGACAACTTTCACTCACAAATCAGCAAAACTTGAGTTTAATTAAGGGTTTCATTTCCTTATCTAGTACTGATCTGCTGCATGGTGACAGAAGCTGTGCCCTCCCAAAGCCTTCACCCTGTCCTAGCTCGCTCACAAGGCTACACTCTGTGTAACAATCAGCCAAACCCCATCAGTGACTGTTCCTCAGAGTGCAGTAACTTGCCTTCAGCGTTTTGCTTTTAAGCTCTAGAATTTTGCTCAGATTTATTCACACTGACAATGCTGTTTAGTTATGACCTTGTAAGCTAGGTATGAGCAAAGCTGGTAGAGCAGGAAACTTTGCAAAGCAGCCCCCTCTTCACAGGTCTGCACAGACTTTTAGGAGTGGATGTTAGTAGAGTAGTTGGATGTAGTTAGTAGTGTAGTAGTGGATGTTATTCAGCAGAGACAATGGTATGGAGGTGTGTCAACCCTTTTCACTTCCCTAGGATTTTATCAGAACTAATGTCAAAACATGACACAAGCTCTCTGGCACCTAAGCTGAGGTTAGTCTAAATGTTCATCTCAACTGTCCTGAATGTTAATCCCTGGTCATGACTAAACAGACACTGTGTAAATGTCCAGAGAAAATAAATTGGAGTAGTTGCTTATGCTGAAAACATAAGAAGGAGGTACAACAGTCTGTACTAGAACTCATCACTTTTTTTTAACACTAAAAACCATAGAATAAGTTGTCAGCTCTCCTGGAATACAGTGCAAAAGTAACAGGATAGCAGCCAAATAGTGTCATACCTGGAGAGATCAATGTAGTTGAAGCTCCTGCATCCCCTCCTCAGCAGTTCTGGGCTGTAGTTTTGCTCAGGGGTTTTAATTGCTGGGTTGCTACCATTTCTGAAGACAATGTTTTTTCTGAATAGAAATTGTTCAGCAACATTCACAGAGGGTTTCACAACTGCACCTTTGACTCTGTACTTTGAGCAATACTGCTGCATGTTTGTGACCTATCTCCTTTTCATCTGGTTCAAAATTAGCTTTCCTCTTTAGATCAGTGTCTCTGAGTCTGTATTCTCTAGCTAACTTGAAAACTGAAATGAATTTATAATAGTGATTAAAAAGGAAAACTCTGACTATTTAATGCTCAATTAGATCTACTTATCAGTGCTATAATGTTATGAGAATGAATTGTCACAATCACTCCACACCCCTGCAAAGAAAAGTATTAATTACAGCATACCAAATATCCTATTAATACTGCCACCACACATGGACTACAAAAAAAGCCCACACACACACACACACACACACAAAATCCAAACCAACCAGAAACCCTACTATGGATGTTTCCATCCATGCTCTGTGGGAAAAGCCAAGTGTTGACATGTCTGGTGGCCGGGCTGTAAATAAAGCCTGAACCAACTCAGGAGCAGAAGCACACCTTGCATGTAAGCTGTTGAACAGTGTGCATCAGTTTGCTTTTCCTGTCACTGCTAAGCTGTTACCTTGAAACAATGCACTGCCATTCTGTCTGTTTGGTCCTGTTCTACAGCTGAGATATGCCCAAATCTGGGATTTTTACAGCCAAGATTTTTTTAAGTATCAGAAGCAGCTGGATTGAGGCTTGTGCAAACACCATCAGGCATATCTTATCAGAAAAGCCTCCCTCCCTGCTGACACAGAAGTGAAGGTGCTTTTAAGTTCTGGGAGGTGTGGATGCAGGAGGCTGGCACTGCTGCTAGCTAGAGACTGCCCAAAACCACCTTGGGTAATGGGACACCATACAGCTTACATTAACCTTCCATGTGTGTGAGATTTTCAATACTAAAGGCAGTACCACATGGGCTGCCCTGTCTTTTCAGGAGAACAACTGTCAATGCATCAAAAGATGGATTAATTTTCTTTAGAAAGTTAAAGGAAGATTCTGGAACTACATTTATTTTAAGTAACAAGGAAAATAAGTTGCTGCATTACGGCATTCACAAAAACCACACTGCTCAAAGGAAGTGATAAATTCGTGACTGTGTAGTATCCTGTATGTGAGTAGTATCCTCTTGTTATTTAAAAAAAGAAAAGGAAAGGGAAATGAATGATAGTGGGCTCTCTCAGAAAAAGGATTTCATTATTGCTTTTGACTTCTGCCAGTAAGCCTGTCTGCACTGCCTGTTTGTGCTGCCTACATGCAGCAGCAGCACTGTTAACCCTGCATAAAAGATACAGCCTTCAGTCTAAAATGAGACAAATAAATTTTGTGCTCACAACCACAGGTGTCTTCACACACCGCTGAAACAGTGTCAAGCCACTGATCACAACCAAAATGTTTCTCTTTGATCCCTTCCTGAAAACCATGGTAATCAGCTGAATGACCTCATCTCACCGACAGGAGTTTCTCATGCCATGCTGAAAACTGGAACTGCATCTTACCACTTATTGGGATAACAAGGGGTTAAAGTCATGGATTTAAAATGCTTCTGTCTGTAAGTAAAGGTTAATTCCTAAACTTCACTTATTCCCCAGATTTTAAGCAGTAGTTTATTCTCAAGTCTCCCAGAGTAAGTCTCCATTTTTTCCAGACTAAACCCAAAGCAGTCATTTATCAGAGCATCCCCCAAACTTCGCACATGAACTCCCCTCTCCTTGTGAAGAGTCCTCAAATTCCACACGAGGTGTGAGCATGAATAACTGCAGGAGGCGCAAGCAGTGCTCATTTACAGAACTGCCTCTCTAAGGTAATGGGGAGGGAACTTCATCTACTTCCTTCCTTAGGAACCAGTTCTGCCTGGGAGTGGGACTGGAGAGTATGGTCTAATCTTGAGGAAGGGTAAAACTTATTGCCTGGTACTCACAGAATTGATTATCCCCTTAAGTGCTTGGAATCCTCCAGTGACAGGGAAGACTTGCTCTTTCACGTCAGCAATTCTTTCCAGCTTTGGAGAGAAAATGCATGCAAACACATGAATCATCTGGCAAACTAAATTCCTCACAGTGCTTTACACCCTTAAAATTTAAATGGATGTCTAAAAGCAAGCCTCATCAATTCTGAGAAGAGAGGGAAACTTTAGAGCTCTCTCACAGATAAGAGTTTTCTGAACTGTAGGACCTAGCACAGCTGACTGCAGCTAACAAAATGATGGCTAGTCATCGTGGCAAGCATCACACTGAAGAAGCTTTTCAGGGCCTCCATCTTGGCAGTGATTTTGTACCTTTGTCCAGAATTACCTCCCCTGTTTGCTCTGCCTTTCACTAAAAACTCTTTCTCTGCATCTTCTGCAGGAAGGAGCCTTTTGTGTACCTCTCCTTGAAGCCACTTTAACCAAACAGGAGTAACTACTGGAACACAGCAACTCTGGAACAGCTTTCCAGTGAAGGACATGAATCCCACCTTCTTTTCCTTATCCCAAAACTATTACATATACACTGCTTGAATCTTGTCTACAGCTCCACTGTTCATGTGATCAGTACCCTGACCTGGTTGCCATTCCAGTGAGAGGGGCTTGCCTGCACCCTCTCGTTGGCAGCTCCCAGCTAACAAGGGTATTTCCAACGGGTCTCCTTGGCAGTGAGCACAACACCCACACATTCTATTTACGTCTACGTACACATCCGAGTGTGCTTCCTAAGCCAGAGAAGACATTACACTGCCTAATGTAAGTAAAATTAAATTTCTGTACTACTTAACGTTAACTCTGTAAAACTCTGGGTTGAGGTAGTGCCTAGGACTTTATAATAGTAATGGGCTTATTCTTACCTGTTCCTGTTCAAAATCCAGGACACCGACACAGTAAACTCTCGCTCCCAGCTCTCTGGATTTCCTTGCCTGTAGCATCATAGAACAGAGCAATAAGCATTTTTTTATTCCACAAGGCAGAGCATGACATTTCTAGCTCATGCTCACCTCCTTCTCTGCATACAGGGGAATCTGTCCGTCCAGCTTGCCATCAGTCAGCGCAATGATGATACTAGAGAACCTTGAGGCTCCTTGCTTCGCAATTTGTGCATTGGCCTGAAAACAACAAAATTAATTATCCACCTTAAAATTACATCCAAACTTTTAACCATGATGCATCTTCTAAGCATCTAATGCAACATCTCTCTCATGACAATCCTCTGCCTCCCTTGAACTCACTACCAGCAGGGAAACCCATCATGGTCCTTTCCAGCCACCACTGAGCCCATCTCCAAAGCACTGGGGTCACTGACCCATCAACCCTTGCCAACACGCATTTCTTCCAGGACAGATCTCTTCAAATCCACTGCCAGGATTTCCTTTGCTACCCCCCAGATTTCAAACACAGTCAGTAGGTTCCAAGATATTAAAAAAATGGCTTAAAACTTTTTTTTTCAATAGCAACAAAATTCCCTTTGCCCAGCTTTTCATTGCACAGATCCTGGTTGCAAACATGGTTCTACAGTCACAGGGGAAGAACTGACTTGTCTGTAACATTGAAAGCTTAGATGCTCACCTTCAGGGCCAGGACTTACATGAAAACTGCATTATTTGAACAAAGAAGATAAGTGGCTGGGAACTCTAATTAAGACAGCCCAAAATGAGGAGCATTTGTCTCTGGGTTGCTGCTGCATGTGGCTGTTTACAGTGTCATGGGGATGCTGGCTGAGCTCTGAGATCCACCCCACAGATCCCTGCTCCCTGAGAAGGAGCGAGTCAGGGAAATTCCACACGGCAGATTGCTGTGATGGCTAGTCATCCTCTGCATGGGGTTTGCAGAGTGTCTGGGCAACCCTGGGACCACTCAGGCAACCAGACAGATTTGAGCATAACAGACTGATAAAACATAAATCTATTTATGTTACAGGTTGTTACCCAAAGAGTGAGAACAGAGGATGTGTTGATTGCAAGAAGATGAGTAAAACCTACCTGTTTTAGTCCTTCATGTATGTATGTCTCACCTGCTGGTGTCACCTCCTCCAAATCCTTTAGACCTTTCTTGATTTTCTCTCTGCGAACGAAAAAAAAGGTAAGAGCCTGCTTGTGTGACCTGAAGTGTGAAAAGGGTGTAATTTATCAATTGAAAAAAGGTATTTGTCCTCAAGGAGAATTGAAATGAAAAGCTGTAAATTAGAGCCTTAGCTAGGATCCCACATGGAGGCAGACTGTGTGTTCATGACAGAAGTGGTGCTGTGGGAACAGGTATTTCAGACCTATCTAACACAATATGCTGCAGTGAGTCAAAAAGGTGGAATCAAGGAAAATGTCCAGGCGGAGCAGATATTGCAAAGAGGTGGCAAAGCCTCAGCATTACATAGCCCAGTGGAAATTCTGTTGCATTAGATCTATTTTGTTACTTTAAACCAACTTCGCTTCTAATCACACTGCAGTCAAAGAAGAAATCCCCTAAACCAATGGTTCTATTTCAGCAGAAATCTTCCAGACCAATATGTACAAATTTATCACATAGAACTGGACTTCAATAATTAAAGCCTTTGCCCTGGAGAAAATATCAATAGGCAAACACAGCATTTGCAAGATACCTTTTGTTCCCATGGGAAAAGAGCAGGATTGAGGACAGATTAAAATTTTGACTGTTACAACCTTTTCATGCGGCCTTTCATAAGACATCCCGCACAGGTCCACAGCTCACTTAGATTTAACAGGAGAATGCATCTGCACCATGATTTTTCATGAGCAGTACAGCAGATCCACCTGCAAGATGCTCACTAACTATGGGGCTGAAAGGGGAGAAGTTGACAGACTGCACCACAGGAATTATTTCCAGTGAAATCAGCACAACTGGCGGGAACAAAGGCAGAGAGACTACTGAAAGAATCAAATCTGGAGGGTCTTCATTCTTCTGCAAACACAGTTTCAGCCAAGTCCATGGAAAGTCATGCTAGGGAAGGATGAGCAAAAACTAAGAAGGGGCAAAATTTGGGCCAGAATATATAGAACACTGTGACAAATCTAGGTGAGAAAGAGGAACCCAGCAGGGGTGAGGAGATGGAGGGAAAATACATCGCGGGATGCGTGAAAGCTTTCCTTAGGCCAGACCAAATGAGAAAGAATGCATATGCCACACTGCCTGAATGCCACCCACTCGTCATTTGTTCCACGGATGGGCTTCCTCTATGTTTAGCAGCTCTGTTCCAAAGTACAATCCATAGCTGGAATAAGCTCCCCGTCACAGGATCCACTGATACGATCACAGAGGAGAGGGAGTAGAAGAGATATGTGGCATTGAATGTATGGAAGGGAACAAGTTATGTAAGATAATACAATCTGTTTGATCCAAATATTTTACATTCAGCATCTATAGAAACAACTTGCAAGTGATTATGTACGAAGGCAGATTATAAACCACAGAGTTGGTGCTTGCCAGAAATGAGTGGCAGCACATCACAGGCGTTAGTGCTCTGCTGCCAAGAAACAAGCAGCAACTCAAGTCCCAGTTTTCTGAAACAGATTTCATTTTGCAAAAATAGCTTTCGTACAATCAGTTCGGTTTTATTTATCTGCAATGTCTTGTGACCCGGTCGCGCAGCAATCTCTGGTGCTGCCAGGCCTCTGCCTACAAGGGGTTCCAGGAAAATCTTTGGCAGCATGAGCTCTTTTAGCTGCGTTTAATCAGGCACCATCTCTTGCCCTCAGGGCACAGCTGCACTAGACAGACCCAGCCAGATGTCAGCTAGCTCCCCACATTCTCCAAGCTGGTCAAGTGCAAGCGGGTCCTGGTCTGCATGTCAGAATGCCAGTGTGGATGCAGGATTTGGGGCCCCAGAACCAACAGGAGAGGTAGGCTCCATCACTCTAAACCCCACCCCTGGCTGGTTTGAAGGCCAGGCACGGGTGCTCGTGCCTGCCTGCACTGTCCTGATAATGAATGGGACTCAGCAGTCAACCAGCCACAGCAGCCAGGACCCCCATTCCTGCTCCTCAGTGCTCTCACCACTTCCCTTTCTCTAGTTTCTGTAAGGCTGCTTGGTGGCCACGGAAGTCCCCAGGGAAGTTCTGGTTGTATAACTCATCTGTACCATGACAGCAGAGCCCTCAGCCTGGGTGCCTGGACATCCCACGGGACAGCTTGGGAACACAACAAAGGCTGAGGGCCACTGGCTTTGTGGTGAAAGTCGGGAAAGGGAGGGAGGTGGAAGAGGCAAAACAGAGCCAGCAACTTGCAGCCTGTCTGTGTTTGGGCTGAATAAGTACAAATTTAATATCTTTTACCCACTCAGCATATGCGCTGCAGCCCATTTCTGTGTTTAAGCACAGGCACAACTAATTTTTAATAGCTACCCCGTCTGTTCTCTCTCTAAGCTGTGTAACTGCCTCAGACAGTTCCTCCAGCAGCAGCCAGGCAACACAGCTGCTAATATCCACGCAGATTCCCGAATGGGTGTTCTTAGCTCCTGTGAGTGGGGGACAGCACTCTGTATGTCTCTTCCATGTTGCATTCCACCTATTGAAGTGCTGGAATCCTGAATTATCTCAATGTGGTGAGCATATGAGTGCTGGCAGGAGATGGTAGCTCTTACTGAGAATGTATTTCTGGTGAGAAATGAGGCTGTGTGCTGCAAGGCAACGGGCTCATCCCTAAC
Source organism: Molothrus aeneus (assembly GCF_037042795.1). Classification (NCBI taxonomy): domain Eukaryota; kingdom Metazoa; phylum Chordata; class Aves; order Passeriformes; family Icteridae; genus Molothrus; species Molothrus aeneus. Next base: position 134,731 of record NC_089649.1, on the reverse strand, counting down.
AAAGGAAGGCAAACAAAACAGGTACTTGGGGTTTGCTGCTAAGAAGGATGTGCAGTAAACAGGAAAACACACACACGTGTCAGTGAAACTGAGAGGGGAAGTGTTCTTTGACAAAAAGAGGGATGGCTCCATCTCTGATGAGGCAAGCTGTCGTTGTGGTGCAAGAAAACCCTGAATGAGCCTCCCCAGATGTATCATTTGGAAGAGGTTTATGCCTTCTGGGCCTCTTAAATACTACAAAGGGTTGATTCACTTAAAATAATTAGTCTGCTTCAAACCTGAGGCCTCCTGCACAGGCTCCAGATGAAAACCACGTCAGTGGCCAGCTCTGCTGTACTTGATACATGCAGCAGAAGACTCTGCAGATGACTCTGTTCTGGCAAGCTGCCTTGGACCCATGCACAGGGGCAGCTCACGTGACCGAGGCCCCAAATGTGTCCATGTCTTACACATCCCTGTGAAACCAGGAGCAGTCAGCTGGACTAGGGACAAGGACAGGATAGTTGGTCATGTAACCAGGTACTCAAGTGTCCTACTTTTCCACCTTCACTAACACCATCTCTGTTTATCTCCAGCAGGAGTTTCACCCAGGCAGAGGCAGCAGGGCTCGTCCTGGCTGCTGGCACCGGTCAGGGCTGCCAAAGCCGGCTCACAGAAACCTGGACTGCTGCTGGCCAGGACAGCTGGCCAAAAAAGAACAAAGGCAACATCGTGCCAGCTGTATGGTATTCCTGAGGTTATCCACTGTCCCAAACCACGTGCTTTCCAGCAGCAAGCCCTGAAGGTGAGTGCATCAATCTTTGTTTACCATTTACTGCACAGTTTCCAGCTCAACTTCACAAATGTGTGTGTTTCAAATGGGCTTTAACCAGTGTGAGAAGGCTGTTCCACCTGGGTGCTGTTGTTATTCTATGGATTTATTGGAGTTCTCTTTACAGAGTTAGTCACAGCACTGCCCACACTCACAAAATATTAGCGAATTTGGGGGCTTTGGTGCTATGCTGTGGCTTTCTTTATATCCACAGCTTTACTGTGCAGTAAACCCAGCAAGAACATTGTGCAAACAATCAGAAGCCTAAGGCTTTCCAAACAAAAAATTCTGCCCTACTTTGATCTAACTGCTGGGAAGAAATTGTGGTTTCCTGACATTTGGGAATTAGCAAGTAAGCCAGGGCAAAAACATGCCTGCAAGTCCAAAGTGCACGTAACAAACCAAGGCCATAATACCCCATAATCACCCTCACAAACACCCATCCCCAGGAACTGTAGTGTGCTTAGTTAGCATCCTCATCTTCTGTTGGGAACAATGGGGGCCAGACAGTCTCAGCATTTTTCCTCTGCTGACTTCTTTAATATCTAAAAGGACAGCTGCTCCAACTGTATCTATCTGTCCTTACCTGTGTACATATGGTCACAGTCACCAGTCTCCTCCTCCCTTCTCCATATAATTCCCCCTGAACAAGAATGGTGGCACTTTGTTTCCCCTGACACACACACAAGAGCTTCGGCCAACCCTGAACGAGAGCCAAGCCCCTCAAGGGAACCCACTGGATCTGCAGAGGTTCTTCCTGTGCTTTACACGAGAAAAACACAATTCTATCCCTGGCTCCAAGTGTGCCAGCAATGAAAAAGGCGCTTGTGTCCCGGTGGCAGGCTTCCAGCACCCTGCCCAGCATTTCAAGTGGTCTGTGTGCTATCAGTGCTGCCTCTCAGGCCTGATAAGGAACAGGCCACTGACAGCCCACTGAAATGGAGAGAAAGGACCTCATTGACTTCAGCAGGCCTCAGAACAGGCTCAAGTGTCCTCTCCTGACCCCTCTACAGCCATCTGGAAAAATGACTTATAAGCTTCTCTCTGCCCACAGAGAGCAGATCCAATATCCCAGTCCGGATGGGGGGAAGTGGCTGTTTTCATGTCAGGCCACTCTTTAACTGCTAAAACAGGAGGGGCTCAGAACTGAGTTTTTAGACATCTCAGATGTCAGCTACATTTCTGCCTGTTGCCAGTGGCAGGTCTTTTCAGGAGGCCTCATACTTGTTGTTATGTATTGTTTAAAACAAACAATCCCACAGCAGAGCTTACTAACTACACCACACCAACTACAGCTCCATACTAACAGGAGCAGAAAGGATGGACCACCTTACTTCCACCCTGCCACAGGTTTGTGGAGTGATTCCTAAATGGTTTATCCACAGGTTCAAAACCCAGAAGAGTGTGCACGGCGGTAGCTTCTGGACAAAAAGGAGAGAGCAGAGGTCATGTTGGTTTTGAGAAAGCTGAGAGGACACCAAAGGACTCTGACAGCAGTGCCACTGTCCTCTGCTGAGAGCACTTGTTCCACACAACCATCTCCCAATTTCTGTGAGTTTGGTAATTATTTTTACAATATTTTCTTCTCTGCCTGTTTCTCCTCCTTCTGTTTCCCCCCACCCATCCTTAAGATATCTGAGCTGCAAATCCTCACTTGCTTTAGAAATCAGAGTGAGCAGCCTTGAATTCCATCCCCTGAAAGTTCAAGCACACCTGTACATCACTGCAGTGTCGGGAAGATCTCACACCCTTCAAGTGGCACCAACCCCACTGTCTAAAACAAGCCCTGAAGTCCAGATTAGGAAATACAAAACAAAATACCTACCTTATGTGAGAATATGAGAAACATTTATTTACCATTCTATGCTTCTCCTAGACATGAAAAAAATCCTGATAACCATTCTATGGAGGCTGCTTTACAAAAGCAAATGGAAGAATCACTCTCATACTGTGCCAAGCAAGATGCAGAGTCACACAGAGATGAAAACATTAGTGCTAGTTTTTTCTTCAAAGCAGTGGCAGAGGTAACATCAAGAATTTGTGTCCTATCATTCCTCTCCTTCCTTCTTTATGAGGCTATCCAGGGATATGGCCACAAAATTAAATAGCTCTGCAGGGTGGCCTCACAACTGGCCAGCACTTAGAGGTATCGGTCATTGTTGTGTTCCTGTTACTGCTGCTCTGATTCAGTAAGGGCAGAGGCAGGGAGGGAGGGGAAGAATTAAGAAAGCAGAGCACTGACCTGTCTCCAGTTAGCGGCATAATGACATGCGCCTGGGTGGAAAACACGATAAACGACAGCCTCATCTTGGGGCTGTGGAAAAGGGAAAGAAGGCAAAAACACATTTCAGAGAAACACACAGATGCACAGCCTTTCATTCACTTGTTCAGGTCTCATCCACGTGATCTTTACCCTCCAGCCTCCTAGGAGTGTACTTTTGAACTACAAACCCAACATAAGAGGAGTTAAAGGATTTTTGCCCATTACTCTCTCCCACATGACTAGTCTCTGCTGATGTGCCCACCCCACACACACCCTTTGGAATTGCCAGGGCCACTGGTATAACACCAAGGCAGGGACACTACTCAGTTCCCTCTTGCTCCCATGGGTACTGACCAGACACACATCTCATTTCTGAAACTGACCCTGCCAATTTCCCCTTTTCTTTCAGGATGACACAACGCAAATTTCCAACTCAGCTTTTTGTTTATGTTTATCAAATCCTCCCAGTGCCCACTGACTGCCTTAGCCCTGAGAAAGCATGCAGGGCCTTCCAGAGTGAGACTGGGCTTGTTTCTCTGACCAGAGAGCTGTGAGACTTGAAAACTTCTTCCCTAAAAGCATCCAGGGACATGTCATAGCAAAAAGCAATGCTGTACAAACTGCTTTTTTTGAGGAATTCAATCTCTTTTTTTTTCAATTTATTTTTAAGAAGGTCACCTGTCTCTGCACAGGTTGCAGGGAATCATATCTAATTAGCAGTGGAAAGCACTTAGGAGTTGCCAGATGCTCTGGAAGCCCAAGACAGGAATTTTCCCAAGGTAAGCTGTAACATCTCTCCTGCATGATTTTACGTTTTATTCATCACAATTTTAATATATTCACTAACTTGGTAATTTACTGTACATGAGAATTACCATTAATTAATCAGGTTACAGTTAGTAAGGAATTAACACTTGAAAAGCTGAATGACTGTATGTTTTCAATCCACAGATGTCACTGATGCAGCTCAAAACTATTGACATCAAGGGAATGTAAGTACTTTCTTTTCTTTTTTCTTTTTTTTTTTTGTGTAATTCCAGACAAAACAACAAAACAATTTTCAAAAGTTTCTGTCGCCCCCTGGACAGAAGTTTTACATAAGTTTACAGAAGATTTGCTTTTGACAAGATGACAATAAGCTATATTTACTTATAAAAGCCTAATTGGATAATCCTTTTCTTAGCAAGCCAAGATTACAACTGCACTCTGCGCTTGGTTTTACTCAGCAAAACCTACCACACCACCTCTCCCTGTGTGTGGTGAGGGATTCGTTCGGTTTATTCTGGGTTTTGTGGTAGGGTTTTTTAAAGCAAAGCACTGCAATCCTCAGCTGTTTGTACAGAGCAGTCAGCCAGGATTTGCAGCAGCTATTTCAAGAGGAGCTGGGCTTGCCCGACAACACTGCTGACAGTAACAAAGTTGATTATATGTAAGTACAACAAAGGCGCTGTTACATGGCATGGCCTTCCTCTGCGTTTGAGCTTTAACATTACTCCCTTCCTTTTGACCTGCACTATATATTAACGCATATGTTTACATGTGTCCAAGACTGTTTCTTTATACAGATCTCCAAACACAGAATTTGAGTAGTACTCCATCAGAAACTAGGCACACGGTATATTGAAAAACAAGTTTAACAAAAACTTCAAATCACGTCTGAGAGTCATTTAAGAAAGTGAGTATTTAAAGGCACGTATTGTCACCTTTTTGCTCAGTTCCAAGCACAAGAAAATAAAGTAAATTTTTCAATATTTCCCAGCAGTCTGGGTCTTAGAAGCCAAACTTTTAATGTGTTTGAGGAACACATCCCCTGAGCTTGCAAAAACACGGGGACCAGGGGTAGGGGGGTTTTTTAACACAGCCCAGAATTACTCCAGCACTACCTCGGCTGTCACAAGCAGTACCACGCACCTCACAAATCTTTCTGTCAGCTGATTTACAAAATCAAATATCTCTCGCCAGTTCGTCGCCACGCTCCCAGACCTACAAGGGAAAACCAGAGTACATCAGCGGCCTGATCCGGGCTGACATTTCGGGCAGAAACTGACCATACTCGCGGTGCCAGACATCTCGCTGGTAAGTTCGTCGCCCGGGCCCCGCTCGCCCCTCGCCCTGAGGGCGATCGCGGCCGCCGAACTTCCCCACAAAAGCCCGGCCGCCACGGCGGGGCAGATGCTGCCGCCGCTCGCTCCCCCAACGCCTCCGGCCGCAAACGCACCTCCGCTGAGAGAACTTCCACGGGGGCCCCTCTGCACAGCCCCTCAGGGAGGTCCCGGCAGGATTCCCGAACTTCCCTCACTATGCTCTTCCCGCCGTTTTCCTTCACGGCGCCCCCCCTTCCCTCGCCCCCGCGCGCGCGGCCCCTCAGCCCCACGCAGCGCCCGAACAAAAGCGGCGGCGCCGCCGCCCCGATGGCGGCGATTCCCCCATCCCCGCCCGCGTCTCGCCTCGCCGCTTACTTGTCCAAGACGAAGTACATATCGAAGGCTCCGTGGCACGACGGCTCGCCCGCAGCCGGCGCGGCGCCGGCGGGCAGCGGCGGCAGCAGCAGCGGCAGCAGCAGCAAGGGCACGGCCCCGGCCATGGAGGCTGCGGGGAGCGCAGGCGGGCGCTGCTGTCCTGCCGCTCGCCGGAGTGGCCGCCCCTCGCCGCCGCCACCGCGGCTCGCCCGGCCAGGCCCGGCACGGCCCTCCCTCCCCACAGCGGCGACGGGCGGCTGGGGCGGGGGACAGGGCGGGCGGGCTCGCACCGCCCCCGCTCGCCCGGCCCCTGCGTCCCCCTTCCGTCCCGTCAGCCGCGTCACTCCGGTCCGCGGTGCTGCCGGCGTTGCACGTGTGCCAGGGAGTGAGCCCCAAATAAATTTAATGTCCAGGGGGCTGGGGATTGCACAAACACCTCAGAGTTGAGATTGTGAAACAAACAAAAAAAGCCCCGTCCTAACAGTGATCATGTGTCTCCCACAGGCTGCGGAGGTGAATCAGACTGCAAAAAGGATCTTGCTTTTCACTCCACAGGAAGAGATGGGGAAGTTGGAATCATCCTGCTGGAGAGTTTTCCTCTCATCTCACTTCAGCCCCATTCCTGCTGTCTCTGGACGGTTCACTGTAGCCACAGCACTCTGACCTGACACATCCGTGTCACGGTGCCTTCTCCACGCCAATCCCAACACCAAGCCAAGCCTCCCTGTGATGCAAGTTGGAAACTTTACCAAAGCCCGCGGACCAGCAGTGGATAATGTCATCCAGAGATCTGGCTCACAGAGTTCTTAGTGCCTTTGAGCTAGCAAGGCCAAAGGGTAAGCAAGCAGTGTTTTACAGTCTCCGTGGATACACAAAACATAGAAGATTAAGGGCAGAGCAGCCTGGGCTTTGCCAGAGACCCAGCCAAAAGAAAGGCTGAGCAGAGGCTTGTGAGACAACAGAGGAAGCTTGGTGAACTTCCCAAAACCAGCTGCACTCCAGCTTTCCAAGCTGCATGAATCCACCCCAAGCCCCAGGAGCACTCGCCTTGCCTGGGAGTACGTGTCCTGTTAACCAGATGTTGGAAATCTTGCTTCAAGCGCATGTGACCCCGTGTGTTTGGAACAAGCCTCCACTGCCAGTTCACTCTTTACTTGTTTCCAAGTGTGTGAATTCCTCTTTTAGCCTGTGGTTTCTGCTGAAGAAGCAGATAAATCATGGCTATTTTGCTGGAATGGCTGGATGAGAGGGAGATAGGCATGTAGGACTTACAGGGCAATGGCTCATGGCTGTTTGTCTTCATTCACAGAAAGGCTGCAGCCTCCTTTCCCAGTTCCCAGAACTCGTTTGCTGATGCCTGGCTCTCTCCCAACCCTCTTCCAGTGCCACAGTGCTGCACAGCCCCATCAGGACAAGTATTCCTCCCTGTGTGACACAAGCCCTCAGGAAAGCAGCCTCCTGAGGTGATATCTTTATGATATCCCAGGAGCCAGATGGGGCATCAGCAGCTTGCCGATGCCAAAACAAGCCATGTTGTAGCAGCAGGAGGGGACCTTGACAGTTGGCTGCACCAAGGGACCCAGGCCAGCTGCAGACCTCTGCCCCGACCCCAGCTGGAGCAGGCACAGCTTGTTCTCACTCCCCATCCTGCTCTTCTGGAATCCAGTTCACTTGCACAAGGACCTCCTTTACACTGGCTCCTTCTGCCTGGAGGCTGGGACAACAGGGAAACCAGGGGTCCAGGGAGAAACTGCCCTCAGTGATGGAAAACATAACTCTTGAAAAAATACAAAGTACAGCTACAAAGTAACCCAGCCCTAGAAGCAGAAATTTTGACGTGGATGGTCAGTGTGCAAATGAACTCAAGTTCACTGGCAAGATTTACTGCAAAGAAAAGTAGTAAACAGAGCAGCTTATTTGGGGTTATACAGTTCCCTTCTTCATCTCCAGCACTTGCAGATGACTTCCCCACATGTTGTCCTTTAACTTCCACCCACTCCCACCTTCTTTTTGGCCCAGGCTGGTTGGGAAGACCTCAGGCAAACAGTGCCAAGCGAACTTGTATCTGGGGGTGAGCAGCTGGAAGGAAAAGTCACCCCTGCTGTAACCTGGCTGTGAGCCTGGCCCTGCCTGTGGATCCCCAGGAATGCTGCAGCACAAAGGTGGGGCCTGCAGGGGAAACCCTTCAGCACTCCAAACCTGACCTTAGGACTGGAGTCAAGCAGCGGCTTGGTGGCCACATAGGCTGCCTTTGGCATACGCTGCAGAGGGCTTTGTTGCTTGTTAAATCCAGCTCAGGTCCAGGACATCTCTGCCCAACAGCTGTGAGCCAGCCTGCTTTCTTCAGGATGCTCAGTGATTGCCAATATTTGGAAAAATGAAACTTGGGTTTGTCTGTGAGTGCGGCTGCCATGCTGATGAATTAAATCCCCTTTCTGACTTAGGTCTGGGATTGCCCTTGTGCCACATGATCCAGGGACAACATGGAATGGGACAGCTCCACAGTCAGCTCTTCCAGACACCCTGAGCTGTGCAAACCCAAGAACAGGGGATGATGATGATGATGGCGATCCTTGAGCCATGGCAGCTCACAGGAAAATATTTTTCTTCTTCTCTCACAGGATATGAACCACACATGGAAGTCTCATGCTTTGTAAAAGGAAAGAGAAACCAGAGGGGCTCCAGCAGTTATACAAGATGCAGGAGCTGTTTGAGAGCTGCCTCCTGAAGAATTAGCTACAAATCCTTGTTCCCTTCTCAGCTGTAGCCTTGTGTCTGTGCGCATCCTGTAAAGCAGTGTAGAAATGAATAAATAAAAAGGACAGCATTAAATAACACAGGAACTCTCGTGTCCATGTGGTACTGCCTGCATCATCCAGATGGAAAGTATCTGTCTAGACAAATTTGGGAATTATGCAAGCTCGGAATTCCTGAATAGCTCTTCCTTTCCAACATCATGAAGCATTTGCAGTGCCCACCAAAAATACTCACAGAAATACAGGGGGGAAAGAAACCCTTCAATTCTAGCAGCCAGGAAACCTAAACACTGGCAGTATGTTGGATGAGAGAAGGTCTAAGTGCAGGAATATGGAGCAGTGTCCCTGCTGTGTGCACGCTGACTCATCCCTGAGGAGCCAGGATGATCCCTGGTGCTCACTCCTGTCTCAGCAGAAGCGGAGCAGGCTCCCTTGAGCTTCCTGTGGTTCTCTGCTGCCTGATGCCCTGGACAAGGCACAGAGCTGCTTGTTTCCACTTTTCCAGAGCTGTTTGTTTCCACGGTGCTCAGGCAAGCAGAAGGAATGAAAACAAAGAGGGAAAGATGGGCTGTCCTGGTGCAAACCACAACAGCATAAAAATAAATCACTCCGCCTGGGAGAGCCAAAAAAAAAGCAGGACAGAAAACATGGAAATCCCACTCTGGCCCGGGAGCTGCTGCTGGCTCTGAGCAACACCCAGGGATCGTTGGGGCTGGGAGCTCAGCACAACTCTAGAGTTGCAGTGACCCTTTTTGGTGTTCTTGGGAAACAACGGCCTGGACAGAGGAGACAGAAGAACGGAGCAGCCAGGAACTCTGTCTGCAGAGCAGTGTAACCCAGGGCAGGAATGACACAATTCTCAATATTGTATGGAAAAAAGTCATTTTTTAAAAAGCACAGGTTGTGATCCAGCAGTCATCTGGTTTGTGGCAGTTTTATCACTGACTTCAGGGGGGCAGATTCAAACCTTCCAAGGTGCATCCAAACAGAAACGTCACTTGTGGTCAGTTTGGGATCACACTGGAGGAAAAGGGGCTGATGTTTATCCATCTGGCCTGGCCCCTTCAGTGCTGCAGAGGAGAGTGAGAGAGAACATTGTGTAAGTTCTGTCCTCCCAGGCCCAGGAGAGAAAGAGTAAAGAGCAACTGGGAGCCTGAGAGATAAAACAATGGCTTGTACCACTGTTTGGGGACAATCAGGGCAATATTTATGCAGGGCCAGGGGGCTGCAGCAGGACATCACATCATGCCTGAGCCACCGTTGGATCAGCAGCCCGGAAAGCAGATGTGCCAATTTCCTGTCCTTGATGATGATGGGCCCTAATTATGCCAGAGCCGTGGCAATGTCCTTTCTTGTGTATGACCCCTAATTTGGTTTCATGAAGTCATCTGTGCCAGGTTCTTCCGGCTGCAAGGCTGGGGCGAGTGACAGTCACGAAGAGCCCTGTGCTCTGTGTGCCTAAACACCTGGCCCGTGCTTTGAACCAACAAAATTCGACTGGGAACAAACAAAATTCAGGCAACTCACTGGGAGCTGGGTCAGTTGCTTGGCTTGCTTTTACCTCTTGCTGGTTATCATGCCTGCTGTGTGTTGGGGGGAACATTCCAAGACAGGTGCAGGCACTCAGCAGAGACCAGCACATAAGAGAGGCTGTTCGCTTGTGGGGGATGAATTTTGGAACTGGGGGGAAAAGCACTCCCCTTTGTTTTTCCACCAGAGAGATTCCCTTGCTGGCATTGCTGCTGACGCTTTTTTCAACTTTTCACCATTCCTTTCCATGGTTTTTGACAGTTTATTTGAGGCTTTTATTCAATTTTTTACCCAATTTTCTGTCCCACTCATAATTTGAGGAGTTCCCCAATTTTGAAGATTGCCAGCAGAGCATATTTTTTTAGTTTATGTATTTAAACAGAGGCTTCTATAAGTTTGGGAGAGGCTTTTTGGATGGCATTGTGGGAGGTTTTTCAACTTTTTTCTTGTGTGCCATTTTGAGGAAGCTTCTTAGGGTTTAGAAATTTTATTTTTATTTTTTCTTCCCTTGTTTTCCTCAGGAGCTCTTTGTGGAATTCGATTTGTCTTTTCATGTAGATCCTGCTTTGCATGGGTGGGGTCACTGCTCCTGAGCCCAGCTGCAACCCCCAGGAGGTGTTTGTTGTTCCCTGATTGTGGGACTCTGATTATTGATTATTGTGCTGATTACCAGCAGCTCCCATCTCTGGGATGCCCAAGCCTAGGCATCACTCAGGCTTGCTGCTGCTGCTGCTGGAAGAGGATGGTGCTTGGGTGTTTGGCACAGAGGTGCCATGGAGGTTTGCAGGGAAGTGAGAGAAAGAGGAGGGACTGCTCCCAGGACATCAGGGATGCACAGCAGGGGCTTGGTGGCCACGTGGCACCTGTTTCTTCCTATGGCCCACATGGGGATGGAACTCACAACCCTGGCATTTTAAGCACCAGGCTCTCAAGAACTGAGCTAATTTGATGTTAGCTCTCTTCAGGGTTTTAAGGCCTGACTAGATTTTTGATCTGGTCTGGTGTTGGCCCTGCTTTGAGCAGGAGGTAAAACCATCCAAGGTACTTTCCAACCTGACTGGGTGATTTTCCTTCTTGCTTAGAGCCCCTGTGCTTGGCTGCAACACCGTTCCTCTGCCCTGTGTAATCTCAGATTAGTGAAGATTTGTACACCAAACTCCACATCTAGAGGATGTGCTTGGGGAAGCACCACTTTGAGGAGGTAGGACGGGGTTTCCATTGCAGTCAGCTCCTGGTTCTGCTGCTGTCACACCGCAGGGCAGGAAGGGTGCGTGTGGGGGTGTTTGCTGGCTGACTCACGGCCCTGCCTGGTTATTCACCAGTCAGATCACACCGCTGACTTGGCATGCATCAGCCTTGCCCTGTTCATGTGAGCTGCTCCCCTGGCTGCCTGGATGACAAGTGTTTCTGATCACCAGTGTGACTGTGCTGGCCTTAAGACAGGAGTGAAGTGGCTGGGATGTGTCTTATCTGACTGGTGTTTACATCTGTGTGACTCTGAATTACCTTTTCCTCAATGTCTCCACACGTAAGAAGTTTACCTTATATGTACTCATGTCCTGTTGTCTGCCATACAATGTTTTATCCTTTTCTCTTCTTCCTATGTCTGGGCAGTTAAGACGGGTGGAGGTGGAGCAGTGCTGATTGGATTGCAGGCTTCATTTTCTGCAGTGCCATTGGCAGAGCAACAAATGCTACAAGAGCAGGAAGGGTCGTGTCCCTTCCCCCAGGGACAAGCTGGTGAAGCAGCTTGGCAAGGACCTCGTATGTTTTCATGGATCAGCTTAGCAGGGTGCAGAAGATGGTGTGCTTGACACTGCTTTTGAGGAACAGGTAGAGTTACCTGGCAATAGCCACAGGAAGAGAGCTGGAGTACTAAACTGTCATCCCCCATGGGGCAGTATTTTCATGGTCCTGTTGAATTCTTGTGCCTGTAAGAAAGTCTTTTAAAGGAAATGTTTTGCTCAGCAAAGCTAACCAAGAAGCAGAATAGCTCATGGTACAATGGTACCATGGCACCATAGCCCAAGACACCTGTAGTGACACATGTTGAGCAGGAAGGGCCTTCAGTCCCTGCTGAGGATATGCAAAGACTGGTTTACTTCCTTGGAAAACTCATTTCCTGAGTTGGAGACAGTGATGAGTTGGTGTGCGTTCACCTGGGCAGCTCATCTCATGGCACAGACAAGCCATGGTGCATAAGCTTCTCAGTAGCTCCCTGCCAGGCCTGTGCTCTCCCCCTTCCTCTACTCAGGGGCACTTACTTGTTTTGCTTGCTATTCCAGGGTTTTGTGCTCCTGCCCTAGCAAGAACTGTTGGAAGCAGCTGCACTTCAGAGAATGAGCCAGAGTCACCATGAGCTTGGAAAGGTACTTCGGTGCACAGAGACCAAAAGAAATGGGAGGTGGTGTCAGCTGCAGTGAGTGAGCAGATGTTCCATGTTATGGAACCAGGCTGGTGCCCTGCAATGAGAGTTGTGCCCTTAGAAATCAAGTTTACTTGGGAACTCAGTGTACCAGCAATGCTTGTCCCCCTCGGGATTTGCAATCTCAGCCTGTGTTCTCAGCACCTTCCCTGTTACCTGGGTGCTGGCTCAGGCTGGAAGCATGGGAAATGGTGGTCAGTTCTCCACAGTTTGGCTGGGAGAGGTGAACAATGTGCTTGCTGTACTCAGCATGTTTTGTCCCATTTGTTTTGGAGCTGCTTTGCAGGCACCAAGTGCAAGGTTGGCCACGGGCAGGAGTTACAGAGAGAGCACAGCTACTCTGAGCTAGAAACATGGCAACTGTTGATCAGCACTGTCTGTACTTATCTGCAGGAATTAAGGAATAGCCCCCATAAATCCTGTCCCATAAATCAAACCCTCCTGATCTCAGCTCTCATGAGCCACGTCACAGATCCTGGATGAGCAGCAGGGAAAGGTGCAGCTGAGTCACCAGCAGGGAGGGAGTCAACACCTTGCTGCCTCAGGGGAGCTGTTTGCACACACAAAGGTCAGCCTGCTTTGTCCTTGTCTTCAGGCGCACCATACACACTTTCCCAGACAGGCAGGTGACATTAGTGCAAGGTATGACCCTGGATGTGCACGTTAGTATAACATGTGTGAGTGGGAATGCTGAGGGAGGCTGGTGTTGTCTGAGGAATCAGCAGGAGATATCCAAGTCCCTTAGAGATTGCTAGCCAGTGTGGGCATGTGTTAGCAAGGCTGAGTGGCCACAGGCATTGGTTTCTTGCAGCCAGAGCAGCAAACCTTGGGGGTTAATATCCACTTTTCCAGTTTCACTTTTACTGGAGTATAACCCTTAACTGGAACTGGGAGCCAGCATAAAAATAATGTAAATTTTCTCTGGGGCCTTGGCTGGGGTCCTTCCCCCTGTCCTGCCTTACAGAAATAATGTGCCATCTCTGCTGCTCTGTGGTGACAGTTCCCGTCCTCAGGTGGAGATTTTAGGGGTGTGCAAGAAGGCTCAACTTTCTGTGCCTCGTTTGTAAAGTTCCTAGGCATCCTGGAATAAGATGCATAACAAGAATCACAAGACAGAGCACTGAAAACACCAAAATAAAACCCAAGCAAAATAGGCTAAAAACCCCTCCAAACCAGTTTTTCAGCTGCTGTGCTGAGGGAATTTTCATTCAGCATCTTGTAGGCAGTGTTTCATGTCTTGCAGAATGAAAGCTACTGAATGTAACTCATCAAGGCAGAATGCTATGATATAATTTAGAAGCTCATTAGAGATCATAATCACAGTGACACATGTTGGTGGGAAGTAAGGAACCATCACAAAGAAAAATAGAGAGCTGTTTGTCATGAGGGTACTAGATCATATGGGGGCAACATTTTCTGGGATATCCAAGGGATTCGATTATCACTTGGAGGTTTCCATCTAGATTTCTTAGTGTATAAATTGCTTGGAAAATAAGACTGAAGCACTCAAATATTGAAAGGCCTTTTCAAGACTTTGCTTGCAAGAGCCATAAATTGAAATTGTGTCTGCTAACCCATGTTGGAGCAGGGCATGCCCTTCTCTTGGGTGAGCTGTGCCTGAGTAAGGCGCAGTGGAAGCAGCTGAATTGTGCAGGTAGCATGAGCATGGGCTTGTGGCATGTCTGCAGAGAAAAAGGCTTTTAAGGGTGACCAAAAGGTGTTATTTGGCCTGTTACTGGGGTGAGCACAAAATCATCACCAGATCTGGAGATGTGCACTCTTCCTTTGTGCCACCCACTTCCTCTGGGTTGCACCATCAGGGTTGAGACAGACTCTGCAGACCCTGTGCACGAGCAGTGACTCGGATGTGGCTGCCAGCACGAGAGGCTCCGTGGGGACTGAGTGGAAATCCTGGCCTGTTGGAAATCCTGGGTGGCAGGGGTTGAGCCCCCAGTCCTAATGCTCCTGTGCGGTTTGGAAGGGCAAAGATGGAAAAGGAGGGCAGCCTTGGGAGGTGGAACTGCAGGGCCTCAGTAGTGGAAGTAGGTTAACAGAATCATCATTGGGCTCCACTGGTATGTGGGCTCACTGGGGTGTGAAGTCACCTGATGGAAGCATTGCCCAATAACAGAAATCCCCTAGCAGAAAATGAGCTTTTGTTGCTGCAGTGCTGTTCTTCTGAGGTGTTCCATCTGCTTTACAAAGAGTGTCTGACTGAGCCCAGCAATGCTTCCGTGAGAACAGCATCTCTAGTGACAGCTTCCAGCTGTCTAGCAGATGAGAGCACCCAGGTGTCGTGGCAAACAGGGAGGGAATTATAACCATCCCATTTCACTGAGAGAGGGATGCTCCTGCAAGACAAAAAGGGACCACTTAGTTGGTCTGCTAGACAGCTGAATGTCCTTAAGTAGGCACTAAAAATGAGGGCGTGGAGCGTGCTGTAAGCTCATACAAGGAAATATAAAAGAATAAGTCAAAATAGTTGGATTAATTTTATCTTTGGAATGTGGGCTAGGCAATTTTAGACAGTTACTCCAAATGATCTTTAAACTTTTGTGTTAAAAAGAGAACCCAGCAGGACCACCTTGGGGCTCAGCCTAGCACAGCCGTCCCGACTCTCAGTGGCCCTGGCAGGGCAGGAGGGGCTGCCATGTGCCACGGGGCACGGAATACAGTCAGAGCCCTGGGCTGGTGCTGTGGCACAGATGATTTCCATAAACTGTGATGACATTAATCTAATGTATGCGTTTTCCTACAAATGTGAATACCAACAAATACAAATCCCATGCAAATCAGGCGCTCACGCAGTATGTGCAAGCGGCTGAACATCTGAGGACTCAAATATTATATCAGAAATTGTTCGCAGACATGCCCGTTCCAAAATTTGCTGTTACACTGCCCTTCTGTGTTCCCATGGGAACTCTCAGGTGAGGGAGAAATGTGCTCCCTGCTCCCCTTCAGCTAAAAGTTTGTGAAGTAAAACCTGGCTTCCCTGCTGGATTCCTCCCCCTTCCCCAAGCCTGCAGCTCCTTCAGATGTCCGGCTGCCAGGAAAGACTCCCCCAGCCTCTGTGGTTTCCTCTTGGGGTGGGGGAAAGGTGGATGTTAAGCATTCCTCAGAAAAGGAAGCGGTACCTTCTGCCAACTGGCAAGGAGCAAGTGCTGGCACCAACTGCAGGAGAGAAATTATTCACTCATTCTGCAGGAGTGCGCGTTGGGAATCCCTCTTCCAGTCCTTGCCTGGCTCTTCCAGCTGTGCCTGCTGCAGCCCAGGTGCTTGAAGGGATCTGGGGGGGGTGTGTCCCCAAGGGGCTGGGAAACTTCCTGGGATGGTGTCTCTCGGGTGAGAAATCTTTGCATCTCTCAACCGAACAAAGAGGGAAGCTGAGAGCTTTGCCAGAGGCTGCAGGAAGGGAAGGAGGCAGTGAATTTACTGCCCCTCAGCCAGCACCATGGGGAATTCAGGCTGCAACAGGAAAAGGAAAAGGTTGGAACAAGGGTGAACTGTGCAAGAACACCAAGTGTAAAACCCCTTAGTCCAGGTTTTGGGGTTGTTTTGGTTTTTTTTTTTTTAGTTGCTGCGGAAAGCTCAAGAGTTTCAAAATGGTGCTGGATCTTGTAAAATGAAGTCTGATGGATTCAGCAGGGTTTGCAGAAACACCCCAGGAAGAACAGGGGGAAGGTAACCCAGCAGCTCATGTACAGATAGTCAGAGGTGATACCATCCAGGTGGAGGGACTGAGGTCCAGAGACATGGGCCTCAATGAAAACAAGTAATAGGGGAGGCAGAAGGATGTGTTGTTGTAAATACCCAGTTGCTCAGGTTATTTTTTCCTCATGAAACTATAGTTGCCTGTGCAATCAGGATGGGATTTAGGAGAGGGAGCAAGCCTGTCCAGGGGGTTATATCCCACATGAAGATAGTTCTCCCTTAAAAGGGGCCAGATTTTGTGGTGGCACAGGGAGATTGCTGATGGGAACTGTGAATGGCCCTGCCAGGAGAGGGGCCTGTCCTGGCAGTGGGTGCTTGCTGGCTCCAGAAAGGAGGTGCCTCTGGAGCACAGGAGTACAGCTTGGAGGGGTGGTTGGCTTTTCCCTGCTCATCCAGAGCTCATGGATATGATGAACAACATACCATGAAACCCCTTCCAGCCTTCCCCTCACTATCCCCTCTGTGCACTCAGCTGCTCAGAGGGTTCCAGGGAACTGCTGACTTCTGTGCTGAGAGAAAATAATCTGGTGTCTCTTAGGCAGCAGCAAATTGTGTGGGCTGAGACCACATTTACTCTTAGCCACAGCCTGCAAGTATTCCATGCATAGCCCCCCTTAATGAAAAGCCCCAACCTCTGCCAGCAGGTTAAGAGTTAGGGCCAGCAACCCCTGGTGTGTTGATAAATCTTCCTCCTGAGCCCATCAAATCCCCAGCCTGCCTGTTCAAGAGGGATTCACAAGAGACAATACCAGACTGACCTTTGTGCTGCCATAAATGTGGGCGCACGTGAGCCAGCTCAATCAGCAGGCTCTTTTTTTTGGCTCCCTTCGCTCGGGGTAGTTTGTCTCACCCAGCAGCTGCAGGATCGCTGCAGCATCCTGGCAGCACGGTGTGAGGTGCTTGCCTTTCTCTGTCCCTTCATTTGTCAGCTCCTTCAGGTGGCTTTTCCCAGGGCCCCCCTTTTGGACCCTGTGGGACTGTTTTTCCCTCTCCCCAGAACTGCCTGTCTTTCAAAATACTTTGTAATTTTGACAATGTTGATTTTTACTGCAGTAAGGGAAAAATGTGGCCTTTTTTGATAGCCAGATTGCATGTTTGTTTGTTCTTTTATTTTTGGCTTCTTAGAGCTTTTTGCCATTTTTCACTTTCTAATTGTCTCTTTTTCTAATCCAGGCACTTATGCTCAAAGCCAACATTTCTTATGGCAATTTTTTATCACCTGCTGGCTAGAACAGAATAGGAAAAAAATGGATTTTGGCTGAAGGACCTACAAAAGTAGGATAACATAAAGGCTTGAAGGATTTGATATTTGAAGGATTTCTTCTGTGATAGAATAGAATAGAAAAAAACTGTTTAGAAGTGAAAGACCTGGCTGCAGGCAGAGGTCTGGCTTAAGCTTTAGAACAGAGTATCTCTGTAACTTGAGGGGAGGAAAGTGGGATCCCAGTTTATGTCACAGGGAGAAAAAACCTACCAAAAAGGAATTGCTTGGGCACCCAGATGGTTTGCAGCTCAGGATAATGCCTTGGGGGCTGGCAGCAGACAGGAGGTAATGAGCAGGTCTGATGTGCAGGGGAAGTCAAGCAGAGGCGGTGGTGGGCACAGGACCCTGTTGAGGGAGGTTGTGCTTGCTGAAATGGGGTGCTGCAGTGCAAGACTGGCAAGGAAAGGAGCAGCACGCCTCAGTCTCTTGGGAAAAAGGCATCTGTGTGTCTTGAATAACACTGTCATGTCTGGAGATGGCTGAATTTTTTCAGGACCCTGTAGGGTGACAGTATTTCACTGAGATTGTGTGCAGGGAGTCCTAGGTTTGTTGTTGTTTTTAACATTAGGTAAGCAATAAACTGGAAAAGCCATGTGTTTCTTGGAGGCACTGGTATCTCTCCCCTCCTCCCAAGGTTTACCTGATCCCCTGGTGTTGCCAGAAGCTCTGGGGATGTCAGGAGCTGTGTGCTTCCAAGGCAGGAGCGAACTGCAGAGTGACCTGTGAATGGGCTTGCTCACTCCCACAATTTCGGCCTCTGTGGACACTGACAAGAGGCAATGGTGGCAACAGGTAATGTTAAAATGTTGGTTGTGAATGGGGAGGCTTAATGCTAAACAGAAACATTTTGGAATCCTTCAGCACAGCAAGATCTCAGGCAGAGATGACAAGCTTTTTCTGCAGATGAGAGGAGCACCAGGATTAGCACTGTCAGAGGTAGGTCATGGAACTGGGTGTTGATTGCTGTGTACCTGCTGATGCTGGCTCTGGAAGGAGGGCTTCTGCCTTGGCTGATGGGGTCTGAAGCCTTTAGTGATGCACAGGTGCTCCATGTGAGCCCTGTGCACTGCCCCGCCACCTCGGTGTTGGTGCTGCCAGCCCTGCTGGGAACAGCTGCTACCATGGACCATCCCCTTTGTCTGAGCCCTGGCTCACCAGGACCGATCCCAGCCCAGGTCAGAGTTTGGCAGCCGCCATCCACCTTGGACCACGTGTCTGGAATCCTCTCTTTCCACCCCAGCTATTGTTTCTGAGGGCCTGTTCACAAAAGCTTTGTCCACCCGCTTGCTTTGCAGTAGCCCCTGAGCAGGGCCAACCCACCCGTGTTCCCTGGGAGGTTATTCCTGGCTGAACAAGCTTTGCTCCATGCAGCTGATCTGCTTAAGTGCACTTCTCTGCCTTGCTTTCATTCCACTAGTAAGGCTGCAGAGATAACGTCTGTCTTTGTTCTGATGTGAGACCCTTGCGTAGGTACACAATCTTCCCCATAGCGTGTGCTTCAAAATAGATAAAACGCCTTTTCTGAATTGCAGCTTAGATGGATTTTGATAGAGAAGATGGGGGAATCGTATACAGAAGGAAAAAATCTTTTAAAATGAGAACGGAAGCAAATATAGTTTAGTAGTATACTCGTTACAGAATGAACAGCATATTGTATGTGCTGTGTTAGAGGTATGTTATGAATAACAAAAGCACTGGAGCATTTACATATTTGTTTTCAGAAATCCTGGCAGTTGGATTTCACCATTCTGCGCCTCTTTGCCAGAATCACTAAACAGTGGTACATATGGCTTCTGAAGTACCATATGCCGTGGAAAACGTTAGCTGATGCCTATACTGATACGACACGCTATAGTCTTTATTTAGATTTTCTTGCAGTTTTGAACAAAGAATATTAGATCATGCAAAACATTGTGCAAGCAGTATGGAGTAGTACATACAGGAAAACATAATGCATTGTGCCCAGAGAAAAGCCAGCTAAGAAAAGGGGAAGAAAGGGTGATGTCGGGAATTAGAATGTGCACGTGCCAAGAAATGCATCAAAGGGTGGGACGGGGCTTTGTGCGGCCAAGGCAGGAGGTTTTGCAGTGCTTGAAGCAGAGTCAAGAGCCAGAGCTCCGTGGATCTGCAGGTTTTGAATCAAGTCCTGTTTCTAAGAGGTGCTCCCTGTTAACAAAAAGTAGCACTCAGGCTTAAATCTAAGTAAGTGCTTGAAATCCTCGGAGAGCAAAGGAAACCACGTGCGTGAGCCCTCCTTGTAGGAGAGGGGATAACTGCTCTCTCTCCCATATCATTATCTGAAAATAATGATGATGAGCACAATGAGATTGGCGAGAAGCGTCTTGAAAACAAAACAAAATATAGTTTCCAACACTGTGACCGCAGAGCCCAAGCTGGCATTAAAAAATTAATCCAGGCTTTTGTTTTGACAAGTTTTTAAAGCAATTTCCCCTCCACTCCGGCCCGCTTCATCTCACACTCACATCAGCCGAACGCTGAGGGGAGCCTAGTGGTGGGGCTGTCAGGAGTAGCCAGAGGAGAACGTAAGCCTGAGGAAAAGGAGAGCAGGGAGGTGTTTCTTGGCACCGTGGCTCCCTGCCGGAGCAGCGCCTCACTCTCCCCTTTCCCTTTTCTCCTGGCTCCTCTGTGTGCAAACCTCTCCGTGAACACTTAATAGGCTTAGCTTTAAGCACCGGAGTAGATCCAGTGGGATTACTTGAGTATTTAAATTAAGGTATAATGTTTGGACAGGAGGGAGAAGCATCGTGTCTCTGTCTCTTGATGTGGCTCCTGCTCTTGCAGCCATGCAGTTCTAGTGTCTGAGGATGGGGGATTATGGGGTTCGCACTGCCTCTGCCAGAAGGTTGTTGGGGTGTATGTGGTGCAGTGAGCGTTAAACCACCAAAAGTAGGAAATTGGGGAAATCTCTTATAATGTGCAGACATTCCTTGGTTGAGGCTGACCAGCTAACCAGAACAGAGAAAAACCCAGCACAGAAACAGAAGGTGGATGAGGCTGAGTCCAGAATGCAGCCGGAGCAGAACGACTTCCTGGGGAGGCGAGAGCAGAAGGAAAGGGCTCACAGCTGAGCTGTGCCACAGATGGCCAGGCAGAGGATTCCGGGCAAGCCACTGCCTGTGGGAAGAGCACGTGTGGTGTCAGAGATGGGCTCCACCATGGAACACTTGTGCTGACCTGGAAGGGCTCTTGGTGTGTGTGGGCATTTAATAGCACAGGTAATGACAGAGAGGCTGGTGCTGGGGGGGGAAGCCTGTGATTCCCTGCCTGGCTGAAAGCAGCATGAAGGGCGCTGCAAGCTGCCAGTGGCCTTTCATGGTGCAAGCAGAAGTATTGGAACATGTAAGAAGCTGAGGCTGTCACAGGAATTATCTGTGAGGCAAAAGCTGTGTGTGTAGGTAGGTAGCATCTCACACACTTGATGAACCACTACCTGAATGGATGTGGACAGAAATAGAAGTCAGAATGGGAAAACAGGGCTGAGGGGAGCTTTCACTGAACATCTATTTGAGGTTGCCTCCCAGGCTCCCTGGAAAGCACATAGTGGCTCAAAACCAAGCTTCATTATGTGGTTGTAAATTTGTTAAATTAATAAGAGGAGAAGATTGACGTCTTTACATCTATCTCTGATTGAGGTGTTTTAATTCCTTTGTAGGAACAAGTACCTTCCCAGAGCTTCTGAGCAGAGGAAAATGGAGCCTCTCTTCCCAGAGACTGATGTTTATAGCAGGGCCAAGCAGATGCTCCTTCCTTCCACCTCTGGTCCCCACATCTCTTGCAGGGCAGGGCGGGGAGTGCCCAGCCTGCCCTGGGTGTGCAGCTGCCCCTTTGGGCTGTGAACCAAGCTGTCAGGGCCAGCACTGAGACCACTCTGTCATGAGCAGGGCGGCTGTCTGGGCTGCAGCAGGTAGACCCCCAGAGGGGCAGCACATCTGAGCCAGGCTGCCCCCGAGCAGGTCGGTGCAGCTCCCTCCCCTGGCCCGGGCGGTTTTCCTGGCTGGCCTGGCACCAGTCTCCCTGCGCTGTTCTGTGTGTCGTCCGTGAGCACAAGCAGGCCATTTGCTGCATTAGCCTCATTATGCTGCCTCTCCAAAAAGCGCCCACCACTGTCTGCCTTGTGGTTTGGAAAGGGGTTAACGCTTTCCCCTCCCAAACCTCAGCTCATCAGCACATATCCCTTGTGCTGCAATTATTGAATGACACTTCACAACTTCATCTCCTCTCCTGCTACATCTGCTTGCTGCTCCCATGTGCAACCTTGCTCACATCCCAAACATCTAAATGCATTGTTTCCTCTGTTTCTCCTGCCAGCATGGAAAGGAGCCATCCCTGAAGCAGGATTGCCTTTGAGCTGGCAGCAGACGAGTGATTGGCATTGGGCAGCGCTGCTGAGACTCTGGCAGGCCGTTTAGCAGAGAACCTTGGCTAATGAATGTCATCCACACCTAGCAGATGTGACACTGCCTGCCATGCCAGATTTTTGACATAATACAGGGCTGCTGGACACGACAGTGCTTGGGAAAAGCCGGGGAGCGACTTGTGCCTTCAACGTGGCGTTTGGTCCTTCTCATGCTCTGCGAGAGAAACGAAATCTGCAGAGGGGAGGGAAGTACAGCCGCGTCTCCTGGCCCTCCACCCTGGTTTTATTGGTGCGTAAATCCTATTTGTGTCGCTTTCACTCCTGTGCCAGGCAATCTTAAAAGGAAAACCCACCACCTTCTCTTTTTGGTCCCCTGTGCTTCCAGCCCCGGCTCCTGCTGGGCCCTCCCTCCGGGTTCCAAGATGGGGAACCGAGCAGGGGGCTCAGTGCCCCCCGGGAGCTGGGATGGCTGCGGGCAGGTGTCTGGCACCTGCATCTCGCCGCCGGCAGCATCCTGGGCTTCGTCTTTCCTCTCCTGCCCTCCATCGGAGGGAAGCAGCATTCGCCGGGCACAGCGTGGGGCCGGGGGGAGAGACCGGCCCCCCGGGCGCCCCGAGGCCCTCCGGGTTTCCGGGACTCCCCCTCACCCCGCCCGACGAGGGAATGGGGACGGGGCCGCCTCCTAATCCCGGCGTAATCCCGGAGAGCGGCAGCAGAGCGGGCGGCCGCTAATCCCGGCCCGCCGCCGCTAATCCCGGCCCGTGGCCGTGGGTCCCTTCCCGCGTCCCCGTGGGCTGGGGGCGAAGTCCCCTCCCCAGAGCGTGCGGTGGGGTCCCGGGTCGAAGCCCCGGCTCTCAGGGGACGTAAATCTGTTAATGACCTAACTCGGTCATTAACCCGCTGCTTGCCCGGCGGGCGGCGGCGCGGGAAGGGGCGGGGGCCGCTCTCGGGTGGGCGCTGCCGGCCCGGTGCTCCCGCAGCCCCCTCAGGCTTCTGCACCCCCTCTCCCGTCCGCCACCCTCGCACCTCCCCGCCTCTTTTTTGGGGTGACATCGTTGCCGGTTTTTTCTGTGCTCCTAGGAGCAGCGCGGCCGGCGGTGCCGTGAAGAGGGGTACCCTCAAACACCCTCCAGGAAAGGCTGGGGCGGCTGCGGGACGTGTCCTGCATCACGGGGAGCTCCGGGGGGGCGCCTCGAGGTTGTTCCCTCCCAGCCGGCTGCAAGCCAAGTTCAGTGCGGCGTGGCCGGGGAGAGCGTAATGGGGGATCGGTCCCGCCAATATCGTACCCCAGTCAGCAATGCTCCGGCTCGTTGGCTGCCAGAGCTCAGCCGCCGATGCACCGTGTAACGCGGGTCGCTTTGCACTCTCTCCGGTTTTTTGGTGGTTGTTTTTTTTTCTTTCTTTCTTTTTTCTTTTTTTCTTTTTTATTTTTCTCGGCCTCTTTATCTTTCAATTGCAAAGCAATTAAAGGTTTGTATGAATCTGCGAGCATCCCTCCCCGCGGGGCCCTCTGATGCCCGCTGTATTGCCCTTTAGATGCCTCTTCCTTTTTTTGTTTTACAATTGTTGTATCAATATAATGCTTCCTTTCTTCCTCTGTCTCTATAGATACAGATATACAAGGCAAACCAAAGGTTTCGGCTGCTATTCAGTGCCTCCTCATTTGTCCCAGAGCCGTAACAGTGGTGCCCTTTCTCTTCTGGCTGCTTTTCCCTGCTTCTGGAGCAGCAGTTATGGGAGAAGCAGATGGCTACTGATTGGGTGAGCTTTGTGGCTTTAATACTGAATACTTTATGGAAAAGGACTTTATCATGCTTGGTTGGTCAGAGGAACAACGGGATGAGATTTATGACTAGAGAAAATAAATCTTTTTAAGTTTCAGGCTCCTTCACACACCCCACGTCAAGTTGCTGCAGCAGAGCTGGAGCTGAAATCCTCTCTATCTTTATTTTTTTCCCTCCCCCCCTCCCCGTCTGTCTGTCCTTTCACTGCTCTCCCCACCCCCTCTGCACCAGGCTTTAGCAAACCTTTCCTAACTTTAGGGACTGTCACTCGCTGCAGAGGCCAAGGCCTCCAGAGCCTCCGGGCAGCACCAGGAGGTGAGAGGCCATCCCTGCAGGAGGATTATCCACCTGCGGGAATATGCTGGGCACTCAGCTCCTGCCCGTGCGTAACTCTGCGGCCACCCAGGGTCCGGTGGAGAGCTGTGAGTGACGTCCTCACGGACCCGACAGCAGAGAACTCCTGTGGCCACCAAAAAGACGTGCAGCCCACCGCTCTGAGCTCAGGTGTCCTGAGGAGATGGAGCCCAGCACTGCCTCACCCCACGCCGGTCCCAGCATGGGACGTGCTGGTGGCACACAGGGACAGAAAGGCCCAAGGGTGTACAGGAGGCAGAGGCAGATTTCAGTCCTGCAGGGATTCCCCTTATTCCATTTCTCTCCCTTTTCTGTCCTTTGTAGCCAATCATGTCTTCCGTCAGGCTGTTAAATGTTTGAAGGAAGGTGAAGCTAGGTGAAAGATTTCCAGGTTTTAAACCTTGATGCTGCTGTCAGGCCAAGAAAGGAGGAGAAGCAGAAAGCCTGAGAAAAATAAATCTGAAATAGCAAGTCAGCAGTGATAGAGGGCTATGTATGAACCGTTTAACCAGCCACCTGTACTATGTTCAGTGGTCTAGGGTTATAGGTAATAAAAAGAATTCCTGTGACCCTTTGGTGAATATGCAAATTAATATTTCTAACCAGACTCTGTGTTTGCTCAGAAGAAAGTAGAAGGGAAGTTCGGGCACAATCAGGGATGAGGAAAGAGCCAAGATGCCTGTGCTGTATCTGAACCATGAGAAAGCAGGTAGGGAAAGTATGTCAGCTTCCTGGGGAGCAGGAGCATTGGCTCCTTGGGGTGAACCACAGCTAAAGGTGGTATCTGGCCCTTTTTAGGGATTTGTGGCATTACAGTGACCTGATCCAGGAGTCCAGCACTGGTGAGGTGGGGCTGAGAGTCAGAGGGAATAGGAAGGGACAGGCACCCTCAGGTGTGTTTGGGAGCTGGGCTGGAAAAAAGAGAGAACACTGGTGGTGTGCCTCAGCCCTGGCAGGGACCTGGAGGTAGGCAAACGTTCATCTGGTTGTGGGTCTGAGGACTCCCAGTGGGCTCCCCATGCAGAATGAGCAGTGGGGGAAGCGCCCCTCCTCTCTGTGTCCCATGTCTGTAGCATGATGGGATGTCTCTGGCACCCCAGCACAGGGCTTCCCCAGGAAAGGCGCCATCCATGAGCCTGGTGACAAGCAGAAAGGATGGTTTCAGTCATTCAGCTGAGACCCTGATTTATTTCCACTAGAGAGGCCTGTCTGTCTCCAGGGAAGGGAACTGTTCTGGCTGCATTTCTCCAGGCACCAGGAAAGCTTGTGGCTCACATTTCATTTTAAGTGGATTTTCCATTCCACCTGGTGTGCACCTCCCGGGGACCACAGCTGGCCCTGCCCCTGGCAGCCACAGGCAGAGAGGGTAGGAGGGCAGTTCAGAGCATCCCTTCGTGCCCCCCTCCTCACAGTGCCCTGGCCCAGCAGGAGTGAGTGTGGCTGGGCTTGTGTGCCTCTGAGAACTCGTGTGTTCTCTCAGTGATTTTATTTTATGAGTGATTTTATTGCAGTCACCTGGGAGCTGACTCTCAGCTGTGTATGTGTCTCCTCACGGGAGTAACTACACACCCGTAGGCCTGGCGCATGACACGACTCAGGCAGTGTTTCCCAAAGGATGCGGTAGTGTTTCTGAGCACAGGTTGAGCAGCCTTTCCTGGTCCCTCTCCTCTCCCCTTCCTGCGTGAAGGTCAGGGAGGAAAGAGAAGACTGACACTCCTGGGAGCAGGTTCTCTGTCCCTTGCAGCCGTCCCCACACAAACTCATGGCGGGCAGAAGAGGGTTATCACTGTGGTTAGTGATAACGGTGTCCAAGCATCCAGGCATCCCCACTCTGCCAGCCCTGCAGCCACCTGAATCTCCACCAGGTCCCCACCCTGGCTTCTGCGGGGATTTGGCCAGCCCAGCCTCTTCTGAGCTCGGGTCCTGGGCTTGTCCGCTGCTCCTGGGGCTTCCCCTCTCCCGGGAGCTGGTCCGTGCCGCGCTGGTGCCGTCGAGAGGGGCTCGGCAGAGCAGGGGCTGTGCTTTTGGAGGGCGGGGAGTGGCGGGGGTTTGCCGGCTGCGGGGGTCCCTGGGAAAGCGGCCGGAACTCCTCAGCCCGGGTTGCCCCTGGCTCTCCGCAAGAGATTTTCTGGAAAAATAAGCGAATAGGAAATACATGGATGTACCGAGATAGATAGGAGACTGCGGCAGCCGGGCGGCGGCGGGCAGCTATCGCACGGCCCCGCTGGGTGACACCGCGCTCGCTGGCAGCGCGGCGGGGACCGGATCGGGCCCGGCGCACCTGCCCCGTGTCCCCCAGAAATCCCGGTGAGGCATTTCCAGGAGGCCGGGAGAGCGCCGCCGGCGCCAGGCTTTGCGGGGTTTGCGGTGGGCGCACCCCCCAGCAGAAACTCCAAAAGAAAGAGCCCGCGTCCGTCCCAAAGCCTGCAGGTCGAAGGACGCTGTTCCCTGGGATCCCCTTTTAGAGTGGCATCAGAGACTGGATAAAAGCTCGGAAATTCCTGCGCGGTCCTTTCCAGTCCCAGGGAATTTCGGTAGCGTGGATCACGCCGAAGCGATTTCGAGATCGTATATGTGCTGTGGTGTCCCTTAAAATTCTCGCGAATAAAATCAGCGCGTAGGTTTTCTTTCCCCCCACTAATGACAGTCATTCGGACAATTTATATCGTACGGCAAGAGCTGCAGCACTGACCAAAAACAAAAAAAAAAACAAAAAAAAAAAAAGGAAAAAGAAACAGGAATAGGGGAAAAAAACCCAACACCACATTTGAAGCAGGAATTGGCATCCAAATTTTTAGACTCCCATATTTTTAATGTTATGAGAATCTCCCTTTTAGGAGACGCTGCGTTTTGTCGAATTAATAAGATAAATGTTGAAAGCATATTATATGCAGCCTTTAATCCTAATGCAAGGAAAATCGTAATTATGTGGAGGATAAGTGAATTTGAAAGCCAAACATCAGCCCACTCTCTGCAAACCCCGCTCCGTTCGCCCCTGGAAAACGCTTTGTCTCTTTCTCTCTTTTTTTTTTTTTTTTTTTTTTTTTTTTTTTTTTTTTTTTTTAGTTTAAGGGGTTTCAAATTCTATTTTTAATTGTTCTTTTTTTTTTTTTTAATCTGTTTTATGTCTGAAATGACGACGATCAGGGAGGGACCGGTAAACACTTTTCCTCGCGATAAACCCCTTATTTCGGCACAGAGCATCCGCGCCTCTCTGTTCCCTGAAGCTGCGCGCGTGTCGGTGAACGCGGGAGCCCCGCGTGTGCAGGGGGAGAGCCCTTGGCCGCCCCCCGCCCCGGAGCGTCTCGGAATGGGCGGGGGGCTCCGGCCGGGGCTGCCCCTGCCCCGCTCCGGCGGGGAGCGCGGGGCTGCCCGGTGCCGCTTCCCCGCACGCCGGGCCTTCGCCGGCCGCCGGCAGCGCAGGAGGGCCGCTCCACTCCGCGGAGCCGGGCACGAGCATCCCCACTCGGCTCCGTCCCGCCGAGGAGGATTTTATCCTGCGTGTCCGATTGCCCATACCTGGCAGGTGCGGGGACAGAGCGGGAAGCCGCCGCCGGGATCCCGGCGCCGGGAGGAGCGGCCGTCGGGCACCCCCGCTCCCCGCCCCGCATCCCCGCCGGGCCGAAGCGGAGCCGCGGCCCCAAACACGCTCCCTGCCCCGGCAGAGGGTCGGAGAGGGAAGGCAGCCCGCGTTTCCCACCCCCTTCCCCGGTGGTGCCCGGTGGCGGCGGGTCCAGGTGAGGGGCGGGCGGGCGGCGAGCGGGCAGCCCCGAAGGGGTTAACGGGAGGGACGTGGGCTGTCACGCGTCATTGGGCAGATTATGTGCAGCAAACAAAAAGTGTGTGTCTGCGTGCCAGCCCCTCACTGCACCGGGTCCGTCTGCACCGCGCGCCTCCCGCTCCGCCGCCCTCACGGCCCGGCCCGGCATGGAGCGGCGCTGAGAGCCCGAGGCAGCCAGCCCGAAGCCGCCTTTGTGCCACTGTCGGGGCGAGGATTATCCCCACCGTCCCTGGTGAGTACCGGCGGAGGGGCCCCGCCGCCCCCCGCCGCCCCGGAGCGGGAACAATGCCGGGGATGGCCGTGCTGCCGGCGGGCCTGCCCGGGCTGCGGGGACCGGCGGGGGAGCCTCCGGGAGCGGCCCCGGCGCCGCCCGGCCCGGACAAAGGGCGGCCGGGGGGAGGCAGCGCCGCGGGGCCGGGGGCGGCCCGGGGAGCAGGGGGGATGCGGCGCCGTGGGGAGCCGTAAGGGGCTCGCCGCCACCGGGAGGAAAGTTCGGCGGGGGCCCCTCGCCGCCGGTGGTTTCGTTTGGCAAAATCGTTCCTTCGGGGAAGGGATGCGCCGGGCAGCGGCGGAACGGGGAGGGCGCCGGGGAGGCGGCCGGAGCGCCTTCCCCCCCGGCCTCCGTTCCCGGGGAGGGGCCGGGACCCTCGTCGCCGCTCTGGGAGGGGGTAAAGTTCCCGGCGGTGCGGGTCGTACCCCGAAATCGCGGGGGGAGCGGCGGCTCGGCGGAGCCGTGCCCGGTGCGAGCGGCGGCAGCCGTCAGCAGGCGCACCGGGAGGAGCACCGGTCTTTTCCCGAGCCAGCCCCAAATGACGGATTTCGATGGCAGATGGGGCGGGGGGAGGCAGCCGTGTGCTAATCTGGTCGGGAAGGGCGAGGGCACCGCAGCCGGCCGCGATGCTCCCTCCCCGGCCTCGGCGGCGCCGCCGGCCCCGCACCCTGCCCGCTGCCCGCGCCCCGCCAGCTGCCCGCCGCCCGCATCCCTCCCCTCGTAACGCGCGGCAGCCGGGGCTCTCACCCTGCTCCATAAATAAGCGTGTCGAGGTAAAAATAATTACCTCTGCTTGCTGCTTTTAATTAAAGTCTCGGAGGGAAAGTGCTGGATTATGATAATGAGCAGCCATACGTTCCCCTTGTCGCGCGGAGCGGGAGGTGAGCTGACACGCAATCGGCGACAATGACAAGCCGCTGGAACCCACCCGCTCCCCCGGCGTAGCCCGCAGCCCGGCCCGGCGCCGGGGATTGCACGAGGGAGACCCGGCGCCTGCTCGGGACAGGACCTGGCCGGTGGGATTCCCGGGTCCCTGCTCAGAACCAGCTCCGCCGCGATATCTAAAAAAAAAATAAATCGGCGCGGCAGAGTCCCCGCACCCCGCCTCTGCTCGCAGCTCCGAGCCTGCTTTAAATTTTTTTTCAAACCGGAGAAACTGCTCGCCTGCTTTTTTTTTTTTTTTTTTTGTCTTTCTGTCTTTCTATCTAATTTTTAAAATTATTTTGGAGGTTTTTTCCTAATGTTTTATTTATTAATTCAAGTCGATTTTATTTTGTTTTCTGGGGCATCCTGGTGTACCGCTGAGCGGGACCCGCTGTGGTAACGGGGCCCCTCTCTGCCCTTCTCTCCGCCCGCAGGGATGGAGGACGCCGGCGTCCAGCGGGGAATATGGGACGGGGATGCCAAGACGGTCCAGCAGTGCTTGACTGACATTTTTACCAGCGTTTACACCACCTGCGACATCCCGGAAAATGCCATTTTCGGCCCCTGCGTCCTGAGCCACACGTCCCTGTATGACAGCATCGCCTTTATCGCCCTCAAGTCCACCGACAAGCGCACCGTCCCCTACATATTCCGGGTAAGAGCCGCTCGTCCCCGGGCCCAGCCGCTCGCCACGTCGGCCGGAGCCCGCACGCGTCCCCGCAGCGGAGCGCAGGTCAGCCCGGGGAGCCCCCGCCGCCGGGAGGCTGTCCCCGAGGGCAGAGCCGCGCCGCAGCCGCCGCTCCTACCGCTGCCTGGCCCCGTGCTGTTGGTCGGCCAGTCTGTCTTTCGGTCCGGTGGATTGATTACCGCGGGTTTTCAGGTGGACACGTCGGCGGCCAACGGCTCGTCGGAGGGGCTGATGTGGCTGCGGCTGGTGCAGTCGGCGCGGGAGCGGGAGGAGCAGAACCTGGAGGCCTACATTAAGAGCGGGCAGCTCTTTTATCGCTCCCTACGCCGCATCGCCAAGGATGAAGAGCTGCTGGTGTGGTACGGCAAGGAGCTCACCGAGCTGCTGCTGCTCGGCCCGGCCCGGGCCCCCGCCCGCACCAACGGTGGGTGCCTCGGGCGGGAGGAAGGAGGGGGATCCCTGCCGCCGGGGGGAGTCGGGCGGCGGCGGGGGGCTTCGGGATCCCCCGCTCCCGATCCCCAAACTCTCGGCGGGCATCCCGTCGGTGGCCTCGGCTGACGGTGCTGTCTCTCTCCCTCTCTCTCTGTGTCTGTCTGTCGTGCCCACCCGACGCAGGCTCGCCGCCCTACGCCTGCCCCGAGTGCAGCCAGCGCTTCCAGTTCGAACTGCCCTTCGCCGCACACCTCCGGTTCCGCTGCCCCAAGAGGCTGCACGGCCCCGACATCGGCCCCGCCGCCGAGGCCGCCGCCGCCAAGGACGGCGCCGGCAAGGAGCAGGAGCCCGGCAAGTTCGGGAAGCCCGGCGGGCCGCCGCACCACCCATTCCCCGGGCCCGACGGCGGCCCCGCCGCCAGCACCAAGCCCTCCACGGACTTCCACAACCTGGCGCGGGAGCTGGAGAACTCCCGCGGCGGGCGCGCCGGCTCCCCGGGGCGGCCGGCGCCCCCCGAGGGCGGCCCTGAGGCGGCGGCCGGGAAGGCGAAGCGGCGCTTCCCCGAGGAGGAGGAGCGCGGGCCCGGCGCGGCGCGGGGCCGCTTCCCGGCGGAGCGGCCGGGGCTGCCGGCGGCGCCCAAGGAGGAGCCGGGCTGTGCCCCGCAGCAGCAGTACCGGGCCGCCGGCTCCTACTGCGGGCTGGAGGAGGGCGGGCGCCTCTTCGCGCCGCCGAGCCCGGAGACCGGCGAGGCCAAGCGCAGCGCCTTCGTGGAGGTGAAGAAGGCGGCCCGCGGCCCCGAGCCCGACGGCGGCCCCGAAGAGGGCCCGGAGCGCGGCTCCCCGGGCGCGGGCGGCGCGGAGCCGGGGCTGTGCCCCCGCGGCGGCGCGGGGGGCCCGCTGGCCGCCCGCCTGGACGGCGGCAGCCCGGCGCGGGGGAGCGCCTTCAGCACGGTGCCGCAGCTCGGGGCCGGCCCCGGCGGTCCCGGCGGCGGCGGCGGCGGCGGCACCGACGAGAGGAAAAGCGCCTTCTCGCAGCCCGCCCGCTCCTTCCCGCACGTCCCGCCGCTGGTGCTGGGTCCCAAGCTGGGCGGGCTGGGCGAGCCCTGCCCCGACGGCGCCGCCGCCCCCGCCCGCCTGTACGCCGCCGAGGCGCTGGCCGCCAAGCTGCCGGGCGGCGGGGAGGCGGCGGGCGGCGGCGGCGGCGGCGGGGGGCTGCCCAAGCAAAGCCCCTTCCTCTACACCACGGCCTTCTGGCCCAAGAGCTCGGCGGCGGCGGCGGTGGCGGCGGCGGCGGCGGGGCCGCTGCAGCTGCAGCTGCCGTCGGCGCTGACGCTGCTGCCGCCGTCGTTCACCTCGCTGTGCTTGCCGGCTCAGAACTGGTGCGCCAAGTGCAACGCGTCCTTCCGCATGACCTCGGACCTGGTCTACCACATGCGCTCCCACCACAAGAAGGAATACGCGCTGGAGCCCCTCGTCAAGCGCCGCCGCGAGGAGAAGCTCAAGTGCCCCATCTGCAACGAGTCCTTCCGCGAGCGCCACCACCTCTCCCGCCACATGACCTCCCACAACTAGCGGGGACACCCCCGTACCGGCCCCGGGAACACGCCCGGGACCCCCGCGCCGGGGACACCCGCGCCGCCCGCCTCTCCCACCCTTCCCCTTCGATGCACGCGTTTCCACAGTCCGGGGAGGGGCGGGGAGGGCGGCGGGTGAGAAGGATGAGGAGGTGTAGAAGAAGAAGCAGAAAAATGAAGGTAAAAGAAAAAAAAAAAAAGAGAGAGAGAGAGAGAAAAGAGAATCACCGGGAAAAAGAAAAAAAATTACTTAAAAAATACATTTTTTAAAATGTCATATATTGCAACATATTGATGCATTTGTCATACGTTTCTACTTAAATTATTAAGCACTTATGGTTTAGATGTAATAATAATTCTATGTCAGGGTAAATTTTTATTTTGGATATGAAGCTAAGGGCGAGGGGAGCGCGGCGGGGCCGGCGGGCGGCAGGCCGGGGTCCTGCATGCACCGGGCGCTACCCCCGTCCGGCCCCGCCGCCCGCGCCCCTTCCCCCCAAGTGTCACTGGTGCCCGTGGAATGGAGTCTCGGTAGTTCCGTGTTTACCTTCCCTTTCCCGTTTGGGTTTGGTTTTTGTTTGGTTTTTTTTTTTTTTTTTCCTCGCCCCTCTGGACAAAAAAAAAAAAAAAAAAAAAGATTTATTAAACTTTATAGTTTATCCGGGTATGTTGGATGCTTTGACAATAAATGACTTTATTTTCTTCAAAGCACCTGGACGTTAATCGATGCGGGGGAGAGGGCGGTGACGAAGGGGTGGCAATGGGGTCCCCGGCCGCATCGGGCCGCAGGGAAGGGCAGGAAAGCCCGACCACGCCGCCTGTTCTCTGTGCTCTCCTTCCCCGCTCCCCTGCCTCCCTCCGTTCGGGCCCTCCGACATGTGTCCGTCCTTCCTCTGTTCGTCTTTGCTTTCGTCCGGCATTTTATTCAGCCTTTATCTCTCTCCTTCATCCTGTCCTTCCCTTCCTTTCCTCTCCCCTTCGTCTTTTGGGTTGTCTTTAATTTCTTTCATTTTACCTTTCGTTTTATTTCTGTCTTTCTGTGTTTTGCTATTTTCCCACCTCCTCTCTCCCAGCAGCCCGTATTGCCCCAGATCCTTGCCACGGCTGTGGGTGGTCGCGGGCTTGCAGAGTGGGCACAGCCACGGAGGTGGCCCGGAGTTTGTCTGGGGTGACAGGACCCAGGGAAGCCCCCAGCCCGCAGTGTCGTGGGGTAGGGAGCGCTTGAAGGGGCCAGGGGTGGGTCCCCTCTGTCCTGGTGCACTACCGTGGTGGTGACATCGCAGCCAGGGGCACCCGGGAGGGCCAAGACAAGGGGGACACTCCCGGGCACGGGTGCACAGCCTGCAGCGGGTGCGTTCAGTGCCAGCCCCGCTTTGGGGGGCACGGGGGGGCACCGGAGCACGCACAGCCCGGGGATATGCAGGAAACCCATTTCCACACACAGGCTGCCATCACCCCGGCACCGATGCTGTTCCAGGTAACTGGTAGGGAAAATACCCCAAAGCCGGAGCTATGCAAGGCTGGAGCCCGCAGTGTCACATCAATGGGGTCCAGGTGCCACCTGCGTCGGCGGCCGTGGGGTTTGGGGTTTGCACGGGGTACGCGTGATGCAGCTTCCCGCTGATGTTGCTCGCTCTCAGCGCGCTGACCGCAGCACCCCGGTACCAACAGCCTCCAAGCCACGCCAGGATCCGGAGCAGCCCCCTGCTCTCATTCCTTGCCTCTGGAATACACATAGCCTCACCTGCCGCCGTTAATTGCGGGGGCGAGACGCTGATTATCCCGTGGATTTTCCTTAAAAAGCGGTGCCACCCCTGCGCGTCCCGCTTTTGAGGGTTCCCCGGGATGCTCCCCCGGGCTCCGGGGGATGCGGGCGGGCTGCGGGAATGCCGGGGGCGGCAGCGGCGGGTGGGCACCGCCACCTAGCGGGGCCGCCGCGGGGCTAGCGGCTGTGCTCCGGGCCCCGGCGGGCTCCTTCCCCCGGGGATGGTGCTCAGGACTCCTCTGCCGCCGCAGCTTCGCCTCTCCGGCAGCCCCGGGCCGGCTTTGGGGCCGGCTCCCTCCCGCAGCCGGGGAGGTTCACAGCGGCGGTGTTAGTTATGCTCTGCCTGGCTCCCTGCGCTTGTCCGGGTGCTGCTGCTGCTGGAGGGATGGTGCTTCCCCTGCACGAAGGTGCGCTCGGGAACCCAGCACACGCCCGCAGGTTTCAGTCTCCTCCATCTACCCCAAATATTGTATGGCTTTTCACAGCCGTGTGGTGTGCTGTGCCCCTTGCCCTGGCAGCCTCCTGCAGCACCGTGCTTTCTGTGCGTTCCTTGGGACTCTCTCAGAAGGCACTCTGCTGAACCCAGGACTTCTCTCACTGGAGTTGGATCAGGAGTTGCAGTCAGCCCCCTAAAAGCACTGTTAGACAGGGCACGCGTGGTGCAGCAGGTGCCTGCATTGTTACTGCCACACAAAGCTCACGCTGTTTCTGTCTAAAAGCACAAAAATCTACAGGCTAGGGAATTTAATCCAAGACTTTGTTTTGGTGAAATCGGATATCGAACTCCAAAGTGATAAATCAAACTCCAACTGATGCTTCCTGCACAAGCAGAACATGCTGTGATAAGGGCAGGCAGTGCCCATGATCCTGACGAGTTGGGTGTTGTATGGAGAGGGTTCCCCTTGGGCGTTTTGGGATCAGGGCTTGGCCACAGCACCTCCCTCATTCCCCAGAGCCATGCTGGCTCTCCTCAGGTCAGCAAGGGTACCATTACCACATACTGCTCCTTTATCATCATTTCTGCTGCTTGGGAAATAGGAAGAGATTTTTTTTTTCTTTTCATATTTTCTTTTTTCCTTTTTTTTTTTTTTTTGTTTTTTTTTTTTGGTTTTTTTTTGTTCTTTAGATGTTTTTCCCTGTCTGCGGTTGATGCTATGCTGTGTCTCTGCACAGCATAGAAGCTGGCTGGGCTGTGGCACCCACCAGCTGGCTTTCCCCCATGCAGGGTCCTCACCTGACACCACAGCCCAGAAAATTCCTTTCTGGGGCATCGCCTGGGCATTTCTCTGGGACAGAGCTGCCCCTGTAAGCCTCTGCCAGAGCCCACAGATGCATTTGCCTCTGAAACCTACCCACAAGGGGCATCTTTGATGCGCTGCAGAGGAACAGCAAGTAGGAGCTGGGAGTAAGGATGAGCAGCCTTCAGATTTGGGGAGCCCCTTCCCTGTGCCCTGCAGCCCTTAGACTGCTCCATCTTCCCTGTAGCTGGGCCCCACTGCAAATCACAACAGTGATAATAATTCAACAAATCCTGATATCAATGCTGTTCCTGGGGAGCAGAAGGCAGCTTTGCACCCACAGAGGTTTCTGTTTGAAGGCAGCCATGGGCAGCAGACCCACAGGCTGAGCACTTTGGGCTGGAGCTGGGGCTAGCTGCCTGCCTGGGGCCTGATCCCCTCCTGCCCAAGCCAGCAGGAGCTGTGCCTGTGTAGGTTTGGGAATGGATTAGCACTGGGCACCTGAACTGCTCACCAGCGTGGGCACGGGCTGTACAGAATGTCATGTGGATTCTGTCCCTTAGGTCTGGAGAGAGGTGTACAGGCGAGGCTCTCACAACCCTTGAGCATCCTCACAGCCAGCCTGCGGAGGCCACCCCAAAATCTGTGTGTTGGGTTTTGTGCTGTGTGTGAAGAGCAGCGTGCCAGACAGACAGATGTGCTGCCACTGCTGCAAGGAGGCCGAGCTCCTCTGTGTGCAGTGCCCATCTCCAGTTAACCTCTCACTGGTTACATTTGGAAAATCAGCTACTAGGATTTCACTGCAACACCAAGCTCTGGAAAAAGCTTTCTTCAGCTGTGGGTGTCTAGGAAAGGCTGAAGTGGTTCCCTTGTTTGAAAATGCCATTAACTGTACGGTATTCCTTCCCTGCTTTCCCTGCTGCTAAGGACCGATTTGGAGTGGGGAAAGACCCGGCCAGTACAGAACGTGTTAGTGGTGCGCTTAGAACAAAGACAAACAAAAACCAAAGCACAGGGGGGGTGTTTCTGTGAGATACACTGCTGCCCTGCAGAATGCTGGAATGCCTGGAGTGCTCTGAGCTTTATTTAAAGACAAGCTTTTCACTTGTTAGAATTTTTTTTGTCTTTATATTAAAGACAAGCTTTTCACTTGTTAGAATTTTTTTCTTTCCTTATCCCGGTGGCTTGTGAGGTGGTTTCTGAGTGATCTTGGTGACATTCGTGCCCGTGGGGCATGTTAACCACTTGCACCTGTGCTTTCCCCACCACCCGAAGGTAATAATCATCTTAATTACATAAGAGGAGGACAATCATCTTAATTGAATTCACCTGTTCTAATGCACACCCTCCCTCCTGGTAACAGGTTTGGACAATCATCCTAATTAAATTAACCTTTTTTAATGCACCTCCTCCTGGTGCAACACTTGGTTCTGTAAAGCTCCTGGAGCAGCTGCAGTTCTGTATGTTTTGGGAGAGGGGACACTTCCAGAGGGACGTGTGGGGGGATCTGGGGACCAGCCATCCCCCTTTGACTGTGGTGTCTCCTTCAGGCACATCCTTGTTGCAGGGGTTTTGTTTCCAGGCTCTGCTGGCTGGTCTCATGTCTCCCCACGCTTGGCCTGGCATATTTTTAAGTGGCAATTTAGCAGTACCAGGCTGACATAGGGAGGGGGGAAGCACCTCTCTGGTGCAGCTCGCAGGCCCGATGCTCTGCAGCAGATCAAACAGGTTCAGAAGAGTCCTTCTCATCTTCAGTCGGGGAATTTTACACTTGAAACACAGCTTTGCCTCCCCATTTGCTGAGTTTTCTCTGTAACCGAGCCCTGAATAATTTAAATAACATAACATTAGCATTAGGCTTCCGAAGCTGCTGGTGTGTGTGAGTGAGGGTTGCTACTGCCAAAGGCAATTACACACAATTGCTCTGGGAAGTTCACTATTACGTCTGCTTATTTATTTAGGTTTAAACCTCGTGTTTGGTTCGTTATGTTGGTGTTCTTTGGGGCTTTTTTTGAGCTGTGCTGCAGGAGTGCCTGGAGTATTTGAAACGGATGTATTAGGCAGGGGAAGAATTAGGAAGCACCCATAACCACACATCACTGTTTGTGAGCTCTGAAGTATCACAGTGAGGATGAAAACACACCTTGTGCTATGGGGACTTGTGTGAGTCACTTCTCCATAGTGAGGGTGGCTGGGTGTTGCTCTGAGGGGCACAAGGGAGTCCCCAGGGAAGGGGGATGCTGTCCTGCAGCTGTCCCATTCCACAACAAGGAGTGCAGGCAATCAGTGAACCCCCAAGGGCTCTGCTGCCTCACTGGGACACCCCAGAAAGGGTCAGGAATGTTCACTGCAGTGGGGGTCCTTCCAAAAGCAGGTCTTGGGGACCAGCCTGGGCAAGCACACCTGGCTGGTATGTCTTCTTGGTGGCCACCCCCCCCCCCCCCCCCCCCCCCCAGAGGTTTGGGTTGTCTGGGAATTCTTCAGGGGGGAAATAACAGCAGTGTGAGTAAGCAGAGGATGCCTGGCAGCCAGGGTGGTGCCAGGAGTGCTGTTGGGAACTGTGAGGGTGCATGATAGGGTGGAAGCTGAGGGGGCTGGACTTGCTGGTGAACCTCTGGCCACAGAAGTTTTCTCAAGGTGAATATCCCTGGCCTGGGCATGCAGGTGCCTCCTTTCTGCTCCTGGCCTGCTGCTGTGCCCGCTCACCCTCAGGATGGTAACTCTGAACATTTTTGAATTTGCTTTTTACTTTCAGGGGCAGAAGTGGTTTCTGCTGCCTCAGATGGAGAACAGGGATTTTGCTCCCGTGATCCTGTACCAGCTGCAGCCTTTACACCAAGATGCCCAAGAGGAAGTCCTCCTGGAGCAAGGTGGCCTTCTCTCCTCAGCTGTGCTGCTACAGGAAGTCTCGCACAAACACCACCTCAAGAGGTGAGGAAGTCTTGCAGCTCCTCATTCTTCTCATGGATCCGGATTGGGAATCAGCATGTGCGTGTAATTCAAGAGGAGGTGGGTAAGTGGAAGTCATGGCTTTTGCCAGGCTAACCACTACAGCTGGGAGAAGTAAACAAGGTTTGAGTGCCCTGACCTTCCTGCAGGTATGTGCATCTATATATAGGGCAGTCTATGTATACATGTCTATATATAACGCTGTGCATATAGCTCTGTGGATATAGATATCTGCTGAGAAATGGTTTGAAATGGCAGCAATGCTGTGAGATCATCTGCTCGCACCAGCCTGTGCCAGGTGTCACCCAGGCTGGATGCAGCTCCTCAAGCCCGCATCCCTCCCTCCGTGTGCCCCTGACCTTCAGCTTCCTCGGGAGGCAGAGGTCACCCTCCGGCATGCCACCGACTCTGCCTCCTTCCTGCCGAACCTGATCCCTGCCTGGACGAGCCCTCCAGCCAGCAGCACCCCTGGGCAGGCCGAGGGGCAGCTCCTGGTGGGGTTTCGGGGACAGCCCTGGCTGGCAGCAGCGCTGAGGGCACACAGGGGCGGAGTGGGGGCTGCGGGCTGGGCAGGGCGTGTCTGACCCTATTGGCTTTGGGCGAGGTGAGGTTTCTCCAGTGGCTTTGAGGACATGGAGCGGCCCTAGGAGCTGAGGAAAGCCTAATCCATGCAGAGCTGTGCCAGGGGGATGGATGGGCTGTTGCTGCGGGGTCTCCCCCTCCGCGGCGATGCTGTGTGGTTGGTGTGTTTGTGTTTGGGGAGGAGCTCGGCCAATGGTGCTGGGGGACACCGGGCACGTGTGCTGTCACCCTGACGGTGGCAGGAGGCTGGGGCTGTGTACCCCTTGCCTGGGAACCGAGGAGGATGTTGTGGATCGATTAGGGCCGCCACCACTTCTCTGCAGGCCGTGAGATGCCATTGGGGGGTCGTGATGGGGCCCCCCGTTATCCCCGAGGGCTCAGCGGGGCCCCGTGAGTGAGGGAGAGCGGCTTTGTGTTCGGGGGCTGCCCCGAGCCCCCTGCCCGCGGCTGGGCTGAGCGCGCAGCTGCCGTGTCACCCCCCGAACCCCGGGCGGGGGGCTGCAACCCGAGCCTGTCCCAGGGTCCTGCAGCCCCGCGGCCTCGTCCTGGCGAGGAGGACAAGTTAATTCCCAGAGAGATGCACCCCGAGCCCCGCATCTGCCGCGGGCACGGGGGGTGGGAGGGGGGTGGGGGGGCGTGGGGCCGGGCACAGGTGCGGGGCCGCCGCCCGGTTATAAATAGCGGGGAGGGGCGGCCCGGCTCCCCCCGTGCTCGGTCCCCCCCTCCAGGGCTCGGAGCGGAGCGGGATGCGGCGCCCTCCCTCCCTCCCTCCTCCCGCCCGCCGGCAGCATGAGCCCATCCTTCCTCCTCCTCCTCCTCCTCCTCGCCTTGCCCGCCCGCGCCCGGCGAGAGCAGGTGCCCGGCGGGGCGCAGCGGGGCCGCAACGCCCCCGCGTCTTCCTCCTCCTCCTCCTCTTCCTCCTCCCCGGCGGCGGCGGCGGGGCCGAGCCGCTTCCCGCGGAGCCGCCCGGATCGGCGGCGGGGCCGGCTGTACTGCCGGGTGGGCATCGGCTTCCACCTCCAGCTGCACCCCGACGGCCGCGTGGACGGTGCCCACGACGCGAGTCCGCTCAGTGAGTGGGGAGCGGGAGCTCTGGGGGGGCTGCCGGGGCTGAGCATCCCCGTCCTTGCGGGTTTCCCATCCCGGCGGGGCTCACGGAGCCCCTCGCTACTGTGGCCCTCGCCTGGGGTGAGCTGCAGCCCCGGCGGGCCCGGGAAGGGACGTTTGGGGTGCTGGGGGGGCTATGCTCTGTGGGATACATGGGAGATGCCTGTGTTCCTCGGGGAAGCGCCACCGGGGGGTTTGCCCAGCCCGAGGGGATGGTGTGAGAGCCTGAGGGCTGCGCCGCCACCCTAGCCCCTCGCCAGGCACCTGTGGGAGAAGGAGATGCTGCCCCTTTTCGGTCCTTTCCCAGTGGGACTTTTCCATCCCTCTCGCTGCATTCTCATTCTCCCAGCACAGCGATAGGATATATTCAGTTTAAAAATAGGACTGAGGCTGACGTTCCCCTGAGAGAAAGCTGTGCTAACTCATGGCTTATCCTCTGGTCGGAGTTGCCATGATATCCTGCTGGAGGGAATGAAATGGCAGGTGGGGATGAAAAATCCCTTCAGGAGCCCGGGGGCTTGGGCCCAAGGTGACCCTGGCAGTAGCTCAGCTGTCGGGAGCACTCACGCAGCAGCCACCACATCTGCCCAGGACCAAAGGATTTGGGGCCCAGACTGTGCTGTGGCTCCAGGAGGGAGAGCAGCCCCTGGGCAGGAATGTCAGGAGCTCTGCTCAGTGTTTGGTGGGCACAGCAGGACACGTAGCCTGGAAGGGTTTAAGGGATGGATAGGAAAAGGGGACCCCCACTCCATGGCTGTTTGGGAGACATGGGTTTGGAAGGGCTGGCAGAGGTTTGGTGCTACAGCTGTCCTGCAGAGACCTGAATTATGTGCAGTTCCTTCCTCCTTAAGCTGAGCTATCCCCCCCGGAAAGGCCACAGGGACACTAGCTCCACACGTGGGAGCAGAGCCAGCCCCGGCTGGTGACAGGGGGGCAGTGCTGGGCTGTGGCACTCAGGAGGCCCTCGGGAGGAAGAGCATGGCTTTTGGCAGGGAAACCCGGGCTTTGGCCTCTGGGAAATGGGGCTTGACCCCGGGCAACCCCAACAAACAGGAGTGTGTCTGCCATGGCAGCAGAGCCACCCCCAAAGGGCAGGAGGGTTTGGGGTGCCCTTGGGGACAGGCAGGTGTTTGACAAGGGACTTGCCCTGCTCCAGTGGGGCTGCTGAGCCCCGTGGCCTGTGGGGTGTGGCAGCTTGTAACCCCCGCAAAGTGCCCCAGGCCCTTGGTGCTGGCACTGGGGTGCCTCAGGGGGATGTGCTTCCTCCTTAAAATAAACGTGGGAAGCCGTGATCCGACACCCAGCCTTGGGGGATTTAGCATGGCTTCGCGGCGGCTCCCGGCACCACGTTAATCCCACGGCCCTGCGGGGCCGGACGAGATGCTCGGCGGGCTCCTCCCTCCGGGGCCGTGGCCACGGAGCGCCTGGGGCTGCAGCGGGGCAGCAGTGCCGGCTCCCCGGGGTGCGAGGGGTGATCTGGGGACGTGGTGGTGCCCCCCAGCTGGCAGGGCTTGGGGGGCGCCTGGCCCTGTGCCCGAGTTACCCTGCACCACCCGGGGAGGTGACATGTCGGTGCTGCTGCTGAGGGATGCTCGGAGGCTGCAGTTCCTGTGTCAGACGAGCTGCAGGTCCTGTGTGCCCCATCGGGGGCCAGAGCCCCCATCACGCTCAGAAAAGTCACATTATTGCCGTGGCTGGGCTGCACAGTGCCCCAGGCTGGGCTGTGAGGGAGCTTCAGGGGTGCCTCCAGTCCCAGCTGGCTTGTGGTACCCAGACTTCCCGAGTGCAGAGTCTGTGGGATGAGCATGGGCAGCTCTGATCCCAGCAGGCTGGTGTAGGTGGTTTCCTCAGTGGTTAACTTGTTCTACCACAGCCCAGCCAGGAATTATGTCCCAAAATGCAATTATAAAAAACCAAAAGAACCAAAAAAACCCGCAAGTCCCAGCCAGCAGCCCGTATCCATCCCAGCGTGGATGGAGGCAGAGGGATGGAGCAGGAGCTGGGTGGAGCCAGACAGCTGAGGAAGGAGCAGGGACGTGGGAGAGGAAATGCAAACCTGTCAGACTAAGTTGTATTTATTTTTTTCTCTGTCACGCCGATGTGAAAAGAACTGTGATTTATTCTGGGATTTCTGTCATCCTAGGTATTTTGGAAATATTTGCTGTGTCTCAGGGGATTGTAGGAATACGAGGAGTTTTCAGCAACAAATTTTTAGCGATGTCAAAAAAAGGAAAACTCCATGCAAGTGTAAGTAAACCCCCCTCTCCCCCCCCCCCCCCCTTACCAGTATGTGTGGTGTATTTTTAAAGGCTCTGTGACACCTCCAGAGTGCCGGCACGGCGGCACCGGCGCCACCAGACACTGAGGGGACAGGTGAAGCCGCAGCCCCCCGAGCCCACCTTCCTGCTCGGGGCTTTAAAGTGTGAGGAGCGCGCTCGGTGTGGTTTGCATCAGCAGAGCCTGCTCCCCGAGCACGGCCGGGTTATTTTTAGCTGCCGCAGATCGCGCAGAAGGGTTTAGCCAAATGTCTCCTCCCGGCGGGCAGCACGCGTGGCGCCGGCAGCGCCGCGGCTCGGGCTGGCTCTGCCCTTGGCGACAGGGAAGTCGGGCAGGTGAGGGCCGGGCTGCGGCCAGGGTGGGAAAATCCCGGTCACTTTCCTCTGCAGAATGTTTTCGTGAAGGCTGAGGTTTCCTGCAGTTCTCATGATGCTTTTCCCAGCTCTCCGTGTCGAAGGAATCCATTAGCAGATTTCGCTGCTGGTTCCAACCTCGGGATGCTGCTTCCCTGTTTCTTGCTGTCAGCTCCAGGGATCTTTTAAGCAAACACAGTGAGCCCCT
Organism: Molothrus aeneus; assembly: GCF_037042795.1. NCBI lineage: Eukaryota > Metazoa > Chordata > Aves > Passeriformes > Icteridae > Molothrus > Molothrus aeneus. The sequence continues at coordinate 92,848 of NC_089649.1, read as the reverse complement.
GTGCTTGCACCCAAGTCGGTGCCTCTGAAAGGTGTGTGCGCATGTAGGGGCATTTGTAAGGCAGCATTTCATCCCTGAAGGTGCTTCCCAGGGAGCCCGGCCAGGGCTGAAGGCTGGGGAAAAGGAAAAGGCTGTTACCCACCCCGCAGCTCCGAGACAAACCTCCCGGTGCCGGGGGGATGTCACGGATGTGCCTGCGCTGCCCGAGGCTGCAGATCACCTCCAGGGGGATTTCTGAACTCACCTCTCTCTCCCTTAAGCCTTTCTGGTGTGTTGCTCCTGCAGCCTACCGATGCTTAAGGGGTGAGCTGGTGCTTGCTTCTTTTAAGAAATCACCTAGGAGTATGAATGGGATCTAAGGGAGAAGGGGAATGGTTCTGTGGAGGAAAATATATGAGGTGAGAGCAGGAGGAGAGGGAAAGGATGGAGAGGAGATTGCTGGACCCTCCAGAGCCTTCCCCTCTGGCATACAATGGGCCTCTTATCTGAGCTGCAGCCTTGATTTATGCCCTGGCACAGGCATTAAATTAAATCAAGCCTCGTTGGGGCACAGTTAATTGTTGACACACAAAGGGCAGGGCCAGAGAGGGACCTCAGTGGGAGGGTCATGGCAGGGGTGAGGACACGCGATGCCCTGCTCGGGTGAGAGCTGCAGATTTGTAGAAACTTGACCCAAATGTCTCGAGATTGCTGGGCTGAACAATGCCAATAATGCAAACCCAGCATCTGTTGTTCTTTGCTGCGCTGGCAGGATGGGGGTTATTTCATGGCCTAATGAGTGCTGAGCAGCACAAAGCACGTCCTGTGCCCGTCACTCAGGGCAGAGCTTTGATATGGGAGTCAGGCTGGGGGCTCCACGCTGGACCGCAGGCAAAACTCATTCCTGCAGGAATCTGGGCTCCTCCAAAACTCGCTCTTGGGCTCTGCTCCATCCCAGCTCGGTGTTTCACGGGCATTCTCCTCCTCCTCCTTCTCTTTCTTTTATTTTCTTTTTTTTTTATGCCAGCTTAATTAAATTGCCGAGTGGTTCATTTTTAGAGGCGCCAGCTTCGGAAGATGACAGTTATCCCGGCAATTATCAGTTGCGTGCACAGATGGCTTTTTCCTCGTTGGTAAACCCTCGCTCTCCTGTTTGGCCATTTTTAGCACGGAGAGGGTGGGAGGGGTTGTGTGCCTGTCCAGCACGGACCCCAGGAGGCCAGATTTGTCCAGGTAATTCTCCTTTCCCAGGAGCTGCTGCATTCCTTGCTGGGCCAAATCTCTGCTCAACTAGGTTTGGAAATTTGACTTCAGGACTGCTCTGGAGCTCTGCAGAGCAAGCTATGTGCTGTGACTGCCACCCCTGCCCTATGTGGGGAAAAAAAATGGGTTTTCCAGGCTGGAGTGGTGCAGTGATAAGCTGAGAGGCTGGGACGTGGGCAAGTCTGACAGGATCATGGTGAGGGAGCTGCTGATGCACTTCCCAGGCATGTGGAATGTCCTGCCTGAGCACTGGGGCTGCAAGGGTCAGCAAAGCTGGGGAAGGTGGAGGCCTGTGCACAGGGCAGGCAGCGGGGAGGGTGTATGGAAGGTGGGGAGAGCAGAAATGAGTCACAGAGGTGGTGTCCCTCAGGATCAGCCAAGCTGAAGAAGGCCTAAATCCAAGTGCTAAGAGGTGAAATGTGTGTGGCAGGTTGTGGGCTCTGTCACTAGTGCCGTAAGGCTCCGCTTCTTGGGCTAAATCTGGGCTTTTGAACATTTTCCTTGTGCTTACAAAGTCCTACTGGGGGTTGGGTCTTGCTCTGGGTGGCTGGTTAGGGAGCTGCAGAGCTCAGCATCTCCTCCATGTCCGTGGTTTGGAGGTGTTGCTGTGGAATGGAGCTGGGAAAGCTCTTGGGCCACCGGGTGCCATGCCCACCATCAGATTAAAGCCTGGCAGAGCATTTGGGAGGGGCTGCCAGGTGCTACAGACGGGGATTCCGGGGCTGTGGGTACACAGGTGCAGTGCTGGGCTCTGCTCTTTGGTTTGGGGATGTTTTTCCCCAGGAAAGCCCAAATCTGTGTGGCAAGCAGCTCCTGAAGTACCTCCACCAGGGGTTTTCCCGTCAGGTGCCTGGTGCTCCTGTTTCCAGCCGCTCCCTAGGGCCGGTTTTGGGGAGGCAGCCCAGCCAGGGAGCGCTGGGGCTGGGGCACAGCTGCTCCCCGGCCCTTGCGAGCGGTGTCCCCCGTGTGTCCACGCAGGCTCGCTTCACGGTGGACTGCCATTTCCGGGAGCGCTTCCAGGAGAACAGCTACAACACCTACGCCTCGGCCGTGCACCGCAGTCCCCGCTCGGGCCGCCCGTGGTACGTGGCGCTCAACAAGCGGGGCAAAGCCAAGCGCGGCTGCAGCCCCCGCGCCCGGCCCCAGCACGTCTCCACGCACTTCCTGCCCCGCTTCGGGCAGCCGCAGCCCCCCGAGCTCGCCTTCACCGTGGCCCTGCCCGACAAGAAGCCCCCGCCGCCCAAGGCCAAGCCCGCCCCGGCCCCGCCGCGCAGGAGCCCCGGCCCCGCCAGGTACCGGCTCAAGTTCCGCTTCGGGTAGAGCCGCACCGGGCAGCTCGGGGGGTGACCCCACCGCGGGGACCCGCGTCTCCCTCCGCACATGGACACCGGGAGGCTCCCGGGCGGCCGGGCCGGGATCGGGGTCGTCTCTTCACCTCACGGACCCGGCGGCATCCCCGGAGGCGTGCCATGGAGAATTCCTGCCGTGAATTCCTGCTCCTCCTGGGAGCACTGGACGGGACCTCGGGTGAGCGTTCTGTTGTTGGGACCTTGAGTAGGAAGGTACCTCTACAGCGAACATGTTTTCTTGTTTTCACTAGTGACTCCTTCGACAATCATTTTCACACGAGAGAGATGTTCAGAGCCAAGCGGTTTTGTTTGTTTTCTCACATCTCCTTCTTGCTGCACTTTTTCCTCCGACCATACCTCAGGCACCGTGCATCCAGGTCTGTCCCTCTCCCTTCTCTCGGAAGCCAGCTCTTCCCTTCCGCAGGTTAAACCCAGAGACCAAGCCCTGCGAACTCTGCCGCCTTACCTGTGGTGCGGGGTGCTCTCCAAACCCTTTGTTGGCAATAATGGATGTGTGGATGTATTTTGTGGGGGTCGCAGGCCGGGGGACGGTGGCTGCTTGCAGACCACCCCTGGCGGTCTCTCCCGTTCTTCCCTGGACAGCTGGAGGAGCGAGTCTCTTCCTGTCCGTCCAAGCACGGATTGGATGCCTGCTTTGAAATACCTCTGCCCCAGTGCTGGGGCATTCCCGCTCCCTGGAGGAGCGCCCCCGCAGGTATCCCCACGGGATAGGGATGCCTGTGGCCCCCAGGTGCCCGCTGGCTTCATCCAACCTTTTTTGCTGCTGATTTATTTTATCACTCTCAATACATTTGCAGAGGCAGGGAGCAAGGTTTCTGTTTTTCAGCGAGCGTGGCGATGTGGCAATAAGTGCTGTTACAGCTGCTGGTCTCCTGGGGAGTGTTTCCCCCACCCTGGCGGCCCTGATGTGGAATTGTTTCTCCATCGTGATAGTAGCAGTGCACACGAAGTTTGCAGTGGGTGTTTAGCAGTGTTGCCGTTCGTGCAGGCACTGGTAGCATCGAACCTCACCGATGAAGCCTTAATAGGAGCCCAGGTGGGCTCAGGTTGGCAGAGCCCCTCAGGACATGAGCCCTGCCAGCGTCCGGCAGCAATAATCAGCCTCCCCTCCGCATCTGAGTGTGGTACAAATGGCTGTGTCCTTTGGGATCGTGGTTCTTTGCCTTTGTCATCCCTCTGGCAGCCCCTGGCCGGACATGTGTGCTCCATGGGACGGGGATGCTGGAATAAAACTGTTGTGTTTCATTTTATAACCCGATTGTGTGATCTCTTGCCTTGTTTGTGCCTTCTTCCCTTCTCCTGAAGGGAAAAACAAGCAGTGATGGGGTGGAGCAGAGCTGAAGGGATGGGTGTGCTCCCTTTGCTGTGCCCTCCAAACTGTGCCCTGGAGCATCCCAACTCTGGAGCAGGTGTGTCCTGCAGGGGTGTTCTGCGCTCCCCTCACTTCCAGCTGGGCTGTCTGGCTGTGCAGGGACAGAATCCCAGTGATTTGTGCTCAGTTCATCTCTGTGAGCTGATGGAATCAGAGCCTTTGCAGGTGCTGCCCCAGCCCAGGCACATAACAGAGGAGCAAATGTGCTGGTCTTGGTGCCCCTGCATGCCCTCAGAGGAAACAAGGTATTGATTTCATCTTTTTTTCCATCTTTTTGGGGAAAAACCCTCAAAAGCTGGTGTTTTGCTGTTGTGGTAATAATTAAAACATAGTTGTGCAATTGAAACAGGGAGCAGGGAGAGCAGGATTGGGGAATCCAGCAGACACTGCCCATTCCTGTCAGACACTCCTCTTTACGGGAATTCACGGGGCTTGCTCAGCAGCAGGGGACTAAAGGCCTGAGAATGTGGCCAATATTTATTTTAAATTTAAAATTTGTTTTTTTTTTTTGGGAGTGTTTTTCCTGTTTCTGCTTTCCTGTTCAACCACCTCAGAGGTACCGCTGCAGTGCTGGAGAGAACAAGCCAGAAACCCGAGAGGATGAAGAGGATTCCTAAGTTCCTTACCAGGCAATTTCTGCCTTCAGAGGAGGTGCAAATCCACGTGGAGCTGAGAAGGACGATGTGAGGAGATCAGCAGCGTGCAGTGAGCTGGCACTGCCCCCCAGCTCCCTGGTTTGGAGACATCCATCGACCTTGTGAGAGGAAAAAAGCCTTCCCATCCATTTTCACCTGGCAGTCACCCCTACCCGAGGCATATGCCTTGTTCCACATCCCCCAGGAGGATTTGTGTGTGTCCTGCACTCCCGAATCCATGGCTTGGAAGGAGCATCCTTTAGCAGGAGCGAGAGGAAGAGGATTTCCTATGGAGCTGGTGAGTCTGAGCAGGCGAGGAAAGAAAAATGAACAAATGTCAGAGCTGAAGGGTCCCTTAGGGTGCTTCAGGGATCTCAGGGACGGAGGGCGGGAGGAGGGGCCGGGCTGGAGACCCCCCGGCCGGGCTGGAGTCCCTCAGCAGTGAGCATCGAGGGGCACTGGAGCAGACACAGGGTGTGTCCCCCCCCTGCCCCGCTACTGAGGGACAAATAATTTGGCACAAACACCGTCCGGAGGTGTGAGCTGAGCTGGCAGCGGGGCTGGCTCGGGTGGGCAGAGGCAGCCTTTAGCTGCTCCTGGCCCAGAAAGGTGAAGGGGGGAGATTCTGTGCAGGGCTTGTGGAGTAGGATTTGGGCGGTGAGTCGCTCCCAGGGACGATCTGCTCGAACAAGCTGCGTCACAGCGACATCCCAAGGCTCCCAAACGCTGGAATTCGCATCTCCGAAATGCCAGTGCGCCCTGCTGGGAGCCAGCTCTAGGGGGAGCGGGATGCCCACAGGCAATCTCGGTGGCAGGGCCGGTCACTTGCAGGTGTGCTCCGGGGGACGAAGGGAGGGAAGCCAAGCGCCTGTTTGGCTGTGGGTGCTGTCACAAGGTACGCGCTCCTCTACCCGGGATGTTTTGTGTTGTTACGGTGTGTCCCTGCTCCCTCAACTCGCCTTGGAAAAGCCTTGGAACTTGTATTGATGCACTCCCCGAAAGTCTCTGGTGAGGGCAGCTCAGGCAGAGCTTATGCAGTTTCGGGCTTTAGGTTGTTTTTTTTTTTTAGCTGTGCCTTCTCACACTTGTGGCAGGCAGCGTGTGCTCGCTGTGAAAGCTGAGCCTGCTTCGGCAATTCTGGGCTTTGCAGTCCTGCATTATCGTGTCCTGTGTCTGGTTCCCTCTGATTTTCTGTTCCTGCCCTTGCTTCTCTCTGATGCACAGGTGTGTACATCTTCAAACACTTACTGGTGTGCTCTCCTGGCCTCTTGAGGAAAATACATTAACAACTACCATAAAAAGTAGTTTGGGGGGGACCTTGTTATGAGGAGCTAAAAAGCATTTTTATAGCACTTAGGTTGTCAGCATAGCTGGTGAACGGTAGAGCCACTGAGTAGCTTCCTTGTCCTGTGTGATTTTCCCCTTTTTCTGGTGCTGTGAGATGATTATGGCATAATTTACTAGCATGTGTCAAATGTCTTTGGTAGCATTTGGGGGCCAGGAGCACATGTGCTGCATAGTTGAGCCATTGCCATACCTCATGTGCTATCCTGTTTCAAGCTCCTAATTCAGGCAAAAACTCACTTTTTTTTAATGCCTTTTTAATTATATATTTTTTTAATTAGTATGCAGGATTGACTCTTCACAGAATCATAGAATCCCAGAGTGGTTTTGCTTGAGAAGAACCTTAAAGTTCATCTCAGTCCACACCCCTGCCGTGAGCAGGGACAATTTCCACCAGACTGGGTTGCTCCTAGTGCTGTCTAATCTGGCCCTGAACATACCCAAGGAAAATAATGGGAGTCTTTTAGTCCACAGCTGGGACACCACAGGACCACAGGTTGTTAATCCAGGAGAGGTTGCTTGGATCCAAACAGAAAGGTTTGCTCCTGAAATCCCAGATGGAACAGATCCAAACTAAACTTGGGTTTGGTTCCATCAGCCAGAGGCGGGAATGAGCCCTGGTGCCAGCCATCCTGGGGGTGCCATACAGGTCTCAGCATTTCTCTACTGTCATTTGCTTTGTGTGATTCTCCCTTGATCAGGGAGGGCAGAAGAAGAGGCAGGAGGGGGAGCTCATTTTGTTTCTGTGAACTCCAGGCTTGGGGCAGCTGCAGAGAACTTTGGGCTCAAATAATCCTGCCCAAACACAGTCAGCTTGAACCTCTCTTTGGCACTTTTGGATCCCTCTGTGCCACTCCTCCTCTGATCCTTTAGCTGCGAGGTGTGGGCTCAGAAACACCTGCCCCTACTGGATGCACTTTTACACATATAAATTTAGATTATTAGGAAAGTAATCAGGTCTAATGAAAACATGTTCTGTTTAGAAAACACACAGAAAGCAGGTGTTTTGGCACACTTGTTAACAGTAGGTCTTACACTTTGTTTCTACTGTTTTTTAAATCCTGTTTTTAGGAGGACCACTAAATTAGAAAACTAAAAGTGAGGGAGAAAATGTTGCTTTTCATTTTTTATGTTTTGCATTGGGTGTTATGTCAAGTGATCCCACTGAAATATAAACTGAATAATTGACCTTCAGGCCTCTGCAGAATGGACGTTCATTCTTTTACTGTGCAGTTCATTCTTTTACTGTGTTTCAGTGGCTGGCGGCACTAGAAACACCAAATCCCAAAGCATTCCTACATCTGTAACATGAAGTGCAGCATCTTTAAACCCAAGTGCTCAGTGTGGGCTATCCAGGTGGGTGCAGGTGGTCCATTCTGGCAGGCTGTGAGTGCTGACACTTGGGGGTTGTGGGTGCCCATGGCCCCTCAGGAGTCAGGCCAGGCTGAGGGAAGGAGGGAGCCTCCCCACAGCTCCAGCTGGGGATGATATTGGCTGCTTGAAACCCTTGGTCCAGAGCTGGGAGAACTGCAAGAACAGCTTTTCTTCTTTCTGTCCATCACTGCGTGGAATATTAAGGTGATGCTGCACTAATCCTTTTATTTTGTGTTTGCATTCCCCCCTGGCTTTTTACTGTTTAATCCTGTGAGCATTTCCAGCCTTGGCTATGCAGGCTTCTGAAAAAGCCCAGCAGGCAGGCAGGTGTTTGTTTCATAGGTGTTAAGTGTCATTTGTATCATAGGTATTTGCTCATGGGTGTTTGTGTCAAATTTGGAGGGGCGGGGGTTTTGTATCTGGGGACCACTCAGGCCATTGGGCCTGAAAGTCATCCCTCAAGTACAGAAACCAAGCAATTTTTCTTAATTCCAGGTGTTATGTCCCTAATGTTCCTAATACAGTGTGAAGTATCTTTTTAAGAGACTGAGGTGTTTGGTTACCTTTGTACTGTAGACAGGGGATTTGTTAGGCTGGCAGCAATGTTTTCCCACCTGGAGGTGTCTTACAATAATCAACACAAGAAGTAATTGGTTGTCCTTTTTTTTACTCTTTTTTCATTGTGGTTTGGGGAAAATGTTTGGCTTAAATGAATCAAATGTGTTTAAGTGCTTCCTTTTTAGAGGGGTACTCTGTCATTTTCTTATGAATCCTCAAGCAAATGGAGCTGGAATCTGAGAAATGGATTTGCCTGTGGATTCCTGCAGTTCATGGTCTGCTGGGTGAGGGTTCTTTTGGCCGAGATAGCTCTGAGTAAAGTGTGAACTCGAGGTAAAATGAGCTAAATAGTTAACAAAGAGAAACAGTTTCAAAAGAATTTTTTTTTTTTTTAATTTTTGGCAAATTGTGCCTCAGGCAGGGATGCTCCAATGACTGTGCCTTGTTCCAGCTCCCTCCACCACAGGTGGGCTACAGGAACACACACCCTGAAAGCACCGGATTTGGGGTGTTGTGTACGCAGGGGAAGCTCAAGAGCTGCATTTGCTTTGACTTGACAGCTGGATTATGTGTTCTTTACCTCTGCTCATTTGTTCCTGTAGCCTTTTCCTCTTTCTCCTGCCATTTCCCGCAGTTTTGCTCTTGTTGCCACCAAGAAACTTGGTGCCTATTTTCACTGTGCTTTCCCAGCTGCTGGCTTGGGGCTTGCTCTTGTGCAGCACACGGGGATCCCACAGCCTGCTCCTTGGTCCTTTCTTGTCCTTGGCCTCTGTGTTTTGGCCCTGGTGTCAGCGAGTGGGGGTGGCAGGCTGTTTGCTTCGTGCACAGGGATGGAAGCACTTGGAGCATCTTTCATTACTTGTGACCTGGGTTAGGTTGTGGGGCTTTTGTTTTGTTTTTCTAGAGAAAATCAAAGCAGTAGGTTTAGCACAAGAACGATTAAAGAGGTTTTACCTCCAGAAGCTGGGGAGAGTGGTCTAATTTTTCCTCCTACAAGCTTGAGTTTTTCCTTCCTTTTTCAATGCCTGCTTTGTTTGGTGTCCCAAGGAGGGCTGGGTTCCTCACAAAGGGTTTCAGGAGTTGGTGTTGTTTGACACAACTGCTTTGGTGATGGGTCAGAGAGGGAGAGGAGAAATCACTTTTTATTATCTTGAGTTTTTCCATCCTGGCACACGGGAGTAGCTCAGTGCTGGCACAGTTCTCTGAGAAACAGCAAGGTTTGAGAGATTTAACCCTTAAGAGCTGTGTCTCAATCGCAAAGACTTGGTTCTACAGACCCAGACAGACAAGGGGAAAAAGAAACTTTGGTTATTCATGGAAAATCTTCTGTTATTCCTGGTATATTCTGTTATTCCTTGTAGTTCTGTTACATCATTGTGTATGAAATACTGTCTGCTATTTTTCTAACAGAATGTGCTTGAAATTTAGATTAAGGATGAGGAATTTGGTCTGTTCCCTACAAAATCCTGTGAGGCCTGAAGGCCTTGGGGAGGTGGCTGCTCTCAGCAGAGGTTATTGGAAGAGGATCAGGGTGACAGATGCTGCATTTTGTTGCATCCTGAGGTTTTATGAGCCCCCTTGATGCTTTCCCCAGGATGTGGCTGTGGTGGAAGGTGATGCTGCACCACAGGGAGCTGAAGTTAAACCTGCCCCTCCCATGGGCATTGCTGGCTTTGGTGTCTGTGTTGTGCTATCAGACTGTGGCACTTTGCTGCTGTCACTGCCACTGCCACCCCACCTGGGGGCTGTGTCCTCCTGCCAGCCCCACACAGGAGCTCCAGGGGTGCCTCTGTGCTCTGTTGGGAGCGTTTGCTGGGAATGTGCCTCATCCCTGGGAGTGTCCCTTTGTCCCTGGGCTGCCAGACAGAGCTTTGGGCTGCTCAGGCTCAGGGTTGGATTGCCAAAGGCCCCGAGAGGGAGCAGCACAGGGAGGGTGCTCAGAGAGGGGCTGGCAGAGCCCAGCTGGCAGGCTGGGCTGGGTGCTGCAGGTGGGTGTGTGTGCACTGCAGGGAGCGAATGTCCCCTTCCCTAACCAGCCCTGCAGATCCCAAGGGCTCCTAGAGCAGGATTTTATTCCTTACTTCCCTTTGTGGAAATTTATTCTCCAAATTGCTATGAAAAATTCTTTATTTTTTCCAGGAGAAAACCACACGGCAGAGACAGCTTACAGGGGATCCCAGAGTTGTGTTTGGAGCAGAGAGTGCTGAGAGCTGCGTGCCTTGCGGTGCCCCTGCAGCTACAGCCGGAACAAACACACTGCGCCAAGTCCCGTTTCCCAGCACTCCCACCTGGAGAAGCCCTTCCTGGGAGACAGCGAGCAGGTATTTATTTCCCAAGCGCAGACGAGCACGATTTCAGTTTATCCCCAGCCGTTTCCGAGCCCCCCTGCCCTGGCTGTGCCCCCGAGCCCCGCCGTTTCCCCGCTCGGACCGAACCGGGACGGGACAGCGCCTCGCTGCTGCCGCCTACTGGCTGCGCGGCGCAACTGCACCCGGAGCAGCGCATGCGCACTGTATCGCGGGGCGCAGGGGGGACACCTGCCGGCCGCAATGCGGTACTGCAGCGGCAGGGTGCGCATACTCACTGACCGCGGAGGAGCGGCGTGTCAGTGAGGGCAAACTGGAGCATGCGCAGTGCAGAACTGACGCTCCGCATCACGTGGTGTCTAAGGGCAAAAGATCGCCCCGATGATGCGCATGCGCTATGGTGTTCCGGCGCGCAGTGCTGCCGCCTTGTGGGGAGCGGCCGGTTCTGCAGAGCGGCGGGCGGCGGTCCCGCCCGTGTGGGACGGCGGTACCGGGAGCGCCCGGGCCCGGAACTGCCCTGCCCGGGACCTGCGGTCTCCGGGCCCCGTGAGATGATGGAGCAGCGAGCGGGTGTGGAGGCCGCAGCCGCGCTGTAGGTGAGCGGGGAGCGGGAAGAGCCCTGTGGGGAGCAGGCGGCGGGGCCGTGACGGGGGCGGCGCTGTGAGGGCGCGACTGGGGCTGCCGGCAGAGCCTGGGTTTGTTTGGTTTGTTTTATTAATATAAACGAGCTTGGGTTTGTTTTATTGATACGAACGTGGAAAACAGGGAGTGGGGGGGGGTACAAAAGCACTACGGGTGTTCGGGCAGGTGAACCAGGGCTCAGGGCACGGAGTCGCTTTCCTGATCTCCTCAAGTTCCTCTTCCCTCTCTCAGGAGCAGTCGTGAGGAGTTTCCCGTTTGGAGCTGGGCTTCAGAAGGAAAGAACCTGAGATTGGTGCTCCTTACAGAACTGTAAGTGTATGAAGCTTGCTGCTGTAAGCAGCCAGTAACTCCCAGGGATACTTTAACCATTAAAAATGGTGACTTTTATTTTGTCTGTGCACCAACCACTTGGCTTTCCCCGCAGGGTTCACTGAATTGGAATTCTGAGGCTCCTGATGCTTGTGGCTGCAGTGTCTGGCAGGTAGTAAACATCACTGTCTGTCTGACCTGGCTTTGGATGTGCATTTCCAGAGGTACTCAGAGTGGGAAAAGGCCAGCAGGGTGGTGGGAAGGGTTTTGTCCCATGTCTGGACATCATCATGGCAGGGATGTTTTCAAAATATCCCTTGTTTTTGCTTTCCCAGCTCAGGGTGTTCACTGAATGGGGTGTGGAATGAGGAAGTCTCTGTTAGGATAGTGGGAGACGGAGACAAACCAGCTCCAGTAGGCTGAGGACCATCTCCTGTAATTTACAGAATACTTAATCCAATTGTGACCCAAACCTGTGGTGATGATTCTAAATAAGAGTTGGACTTTTCTTTCTCAAGGTCACTGGGAAGCATGGGACAAGAACTGACCCATAACTTCTTGCAGGCCCTAGCAGGGAGAGGAGCAGCAACCTGTGCTGGAAGAGTGTACCCACGAGTACCTGTGAGGTATGATCTACAGTTTTGAAATGAATCTGGCGAGGAAACCACGTTGTTTTGAAGGAACACCTCAGGTGGAACACGTGAGAAGGATTATTTGACGAGAGAAATCTTGACAGCGAGAAATATGGCTGGGTTGGCTCAGGGTGGTTTGGCTCAAGTTAAAATTGTTGCTTTCTGCAGAGCTGCATCAATTTCCTCAGTTCCAAGGGAGGATTGCCCTGTGTTCTTGGCTTGTCAAGAGCTTTCATTTTGCTCCAGGAAGAGCATTGTGGTTTTGGTGCTGTGTTCAGCCGGAATAGTGCCTCTGGTCCCTTTTTAAGGGAGAAGCCAGAGCTTGGATTTCTCTCTCTTTGTTGCTGAAGAAAAGCCCTGAAGGTGCCTGCAAAGGCACAGCTGGGTGCTCTGGGAGGCAGGAATGGTTGTGATATCCTGGTTTTGGCAGGGACACTGAGCAGGTGTACCCTGCTCACCTCCTTCATCTCCTTTGGTTGTCCTGCTTGAAATAAAAGTGTCATTCCCCTTGATCCCTCCATAATTCCAGGGTCATTGTTTATCCTGCTGTGGCTGGCTACTGGGCAGAGGAGATGCTGCCTCAAGTGTGGTTCCACAGCAGCCATGAGGCAGCTCGCTCACGAGCTTCAAACATGTGAGACAAACAGAAGATGACTTCAGAAGCTCCTCCAAGGAGCGGATGAAGTGTTTCTGAGGCTTTCCCCTAATTCCCTGGACCCTGTTCCTGTCACTGCTGGCAGAGATGGGGATGCTGGCCCCAGCATGCCAATAGCTCACTCTCACAGTGGGGCTTCCCCTGCTGTGCCCCCTCAGCCTCCTGCCTGTCCTGTGCTCCCCCAAATCTCTGCCCAGGGCAGTTCAAGCTGTGCTCATGCAAGTGTTAGCCTCAGGCTGTTCTCCTGAGCTCTGCCTTTCCATACTTGTTGCTGTGTGTGCTTTTCATGGACGGTGTCTTTGCCCTGACAATTCTGTGCTCTGCAGTCACAATTTTATTTCACTTCATTTGTCTTTCCCCCTGCTTTGTTCATCTTGCCCTTTCCCCACTGTTTCACTGCTCTCTACATCTTCAAACTTTGAGCTGTGTGCTTTCCTAGCCTCTTAATGAAAATAAATTAATAAATATGGGAGCAGGAGACTTTTTTGGGAGTGATGGGGGCGTGGCTTGCCCTAAGGAGCCAAAACCCCTTTTAACCACTTTGTCAACGTGCTTTGCGAGCCGTAGGGCCTAGGGTAAAATCCTATTGCAAGCTGCGAGTTTAGGCACAAACTGATTTTTAAAAATAAATTTTCTAAGTGCTAAGAGTAACCCGATAGAAGGGCAGAAATCCCTCCCGCCGGCCCCGCCCGCCCCTCCTGCGGCCCCGCCCTCCTATGTGGGGGCGGAGCCTGGCGCTGCTGTCCAATCAGCGCGGCGAGCGGCGCGCGGGCGCGGCCAATGGCGAGGCAGGGCGGCAAGCTTGTGCGCCGGTAGCGGAAGGCGCGCGGCCCTTCCGGTGGGGTTGTGGGGCTGCGCGGCCGCGGCCCGGCCGGGCTCCGGTGCGAATGGAGCCTCGTAACGCGTCTGTGCTCCCGGCCCGCAGCACCACCGCCGCTGGATGTGCGCGGGAGAGGGCCTGGGGTGAGCGCCGGGAGGCTGCGGTGCGACCGTGAGGCCCCGCGGTCTCTGGGCCTGGCCTGGTGGTGGCTGCGTGTCCCTGCGCGGGTCGGGCAGTGCTCAGGAGTTAATCTGTGTGTTGTCTGTAAAATAACATATTGTGTCTGTTCAAGTTCGATTGGTGTACTGTAATTTGCACGTTCTTGCATACGCGAGCATGTGAAATAAACCCTCAGAGTGCTCGGGGTACATAGCAGAAAAGGCACAGTAGTAAAAGTTATTTTTGGAGAAACAGGTGTTATATTATAGGTTTGCGGAAGTGCTGAGTCTCGAAGAGTGGCTTAAGGTTTGTACAAGCTTACAAGAACAGGGTGGGACAGGGGGCTCCAATTGGCTGAGGATTCTCTCCTTATATTCATAAAACCCTTAACCCCACAGTGAGCAGGAAACCCGTGTAAAACCGTTCTGAGTTGTCCTTTTTTTCCTAGAGGTCACTGGGAAGCATGGGACAAGACCTGAAAGATAACTTCTTACAAGACTTGAATGATAACTTCTTGCAAGGCCCAGCGGGGAGAGGAGCAGCAAGTTGTGCTGGAAGAGTTTCTGTGAGTACCTGTGACATGATAAATGTAATAGCTTCATACTTAATCTGAAAAACAAAACATTTTATTTTAAAGGAAAACCTCATGTGGAACGTTGTGAGAAAGATTATTTGATGAGAGATTTCTTTACAGTGAGAAATATGTTGTTGTTAGAATTATTTTGTGTAACTTCTGCTTGAAATAGAAGTGTTATTCCCCTCCATCCCTTCCATTTTCTAGGTTTTTTTTTTTTTTTATTATATTATGGCTGGGTAGTGGGCAGAGGAAATGCTGTCTCCAGCATGGTTCCACAGCAGATGTGAGCAAGGTTTTGCATGAGCTTCAAACAGGTCACAATTTCTGCTGTCTGGCAAATGTCCTGGGTGCTGTTCTACTTGGGATTTTCAGGGAGAAATGTGACACATCTGTCCCTGAGCTGAGAGAGGATGGAATGTGCTGGGATGGCTTAGCCTTGAAAAGGGAAGCACTCCTTGGCTTATGCCACATATTTAGCATAATGTTAGAAAAAAGGTACAGTAGCCACTGGCAGCCCCGTGACTCCCTCGGTTCCCTCTCTGGCCAGAGTTGTGTGATCTCCTTGGAAAGGAGCTGCAATTTCCTCCTTCTCCAGCCGGGGTCATTCCAGAGCTGTTCCAGCCCGGGAGGGGCTCTCAGTGCGTGCTGGAGATGGTTCTGCCTGTACCGATTTACCTGTTATGGCCTGAAAAGGTCTTTTTCTAGAGCCCTTAGTAATTCAGAAGGTTTTTGGGGTAGTTTTTTCCCGTTTATTTATTTTTTTTTCTGCTGCTCTGGTGCACGTCTGTGATCTGTGGTGTTCCTGCTATTGGTGTGTGTGTCTTTTTAGTGCTGTCATGGAGATGGTCCAGCCTCTGGTTCTCCTGCAGTCTGCTGGTTTACATGAGACCCCAAAGTGTTTCCTTAAAGCACTTCAAAGGAATTTCAGCTGGTGGGTCAGAAGTTGCTGTTGGCTGCCATCACAAAGACACACAGAGGAGATTTTTGGTTTTCCCTGTTGTGTGCCTAGTGAGCCAACAGGGAGCAGGTGTTCCCTGTGGAGATGTGGGGTTTTCAGCCTGGCCAGTGCCTCTGTATCAGCAGCAGGGCTGCACCTGGAAGCCAGAGCCAGTGCATGGCCAGAGGAGCTCGGCAGGCAGACAGGTCCTGACTTCTTTACACAGGTGTGTGTTTACCCTGTCTAGCCCTAACCTCTGCTCTGGTATGCATTAAGTATTGCTTGTTTATTCAAGGTGATAAGCACTGCTGTTGACAAAAGCCTTGGGAAATTATGCAATAGTCAGGAACTCCTTTATCTCCCAGAGCAAGTCTCTCAGCCACTGTGCTGATCTTTGGGATGGGCTTGCTGTGACAGGCCAGAGAGGAAGACCCCGGCCTCACTGGTGTGTCTGAGCACCCTGTAAGCTTGGATGTGTAGGCTTCCATGGCAGTTAGAGCAAGTTCTGGCTGTGGCTCTGTGGGTACCAGTGCAGCCATCAAAAGTGCTTAGGCGCTTCCAATAATTAGGTGGAATCTGTTGGTGGAAATTAGGGAGATTAGTTAGATGAGGATTTGTCCTTTCTCTGCTGTTCCACTGATTGAACGTATGGAGAGAGGGGAGGTGGGAGAAGGTTTCCACCAGTAAACCAAGCCCAATTTTGTTTCAAATGGTAGGACAGGCTAAGGCAGGTCTGAAGTTCATTGTAGCTTTTCTTTGTGTTTATTAGCTGTTAGTTACAAAAGACCAATTAGTATAATTATTGTTTCCCTCCCTCCCTGAGATCCATCTCCTTAAGTCTTAGCTGTGGTAGTACAGACAAATCATTCCCATTCAATAATTCCCTAAAAATTCCCATTCACTGCACGACCTGTGGATGGTTTTAAATGCCTAAAAATGGCATTATTTCCTGTGGTGCACGTTCCCCAGGACCAGGCTGCTGGCTGTGACTCTATGTGGGAAAACATGTGGACAACAAGGAGAAATGCAGAGCGTCTTTTATTTTCTCATTCTTTGCTGTAAGTCATCCAAGTGAAGTATGAGTTAGGAGAGCTGAGTATATTTCATGGAGTGCATGATTTGTACAATTTCAGTGACATAACAGCTGTGAATAACAGGCAGGTACTTGTGCTGTGGGACAAAAGAAAACCTACATGTCTTTCCTGTCCAGAGGAATTTTGATCAATTTCATTACCCTGGGGAATAGAAGCCAAGTCTAAAAATCATAGAATGGAATCGTGGAATAGGCAGGGTTGGAGAGGACCTTTAAAAGTCATGAGTCCCACACCCCTGCCATGAGCAGGAACAGCTTTCTTACAGTGTTCCTGAATTCTTCTTCCTTCCTGTCCATGATTATAAGAGAGAAATCCCAGTGTTTGAAGGGGGAATGAACAACACCCACCTCAAATTTGGTTTGCAAGAATGATTAATTGCATCTATTTGCAGCACTAAGTGTGCTGCTGGATTTAGAGCTGAGCTGTGTGCAGGTTTGGGTTGATAAAGGAGATTTTGGTGGCCATAAGGCACATCTTGACTTTCCAAGAGAAGTCGGGGAGGGGGGGGGGTCACAGTGGATTTTGGGGTAGCTCAGCAGGGTTGGGTTGAGCTCAATTTTCAAGGACTTTGGAGTGTATGGAAGGTGGGGCCACATTTGGGGCATAAGAGAGCATAAAGCAAACCCCAGATAATTTAGACCTTGAAAGGCATTGGAAAGATGAATGTTGAGAGTCCAGGAGATGACACAGGGACTACAGATGGAGCTGGCCAGGAGAGCCTGGATGCTGCAGGAAGCGATGGTGCACTGTAGGATTTCACTGAAGCACAGCAGCCACGGGCACCCCCGGAGCAGAGGGCCTTTCTTTGCCTCGGGGACAGTCCTGTCATCTCACAGCACCTGTGAGCTCCGTTGGTAAGGCACAGAACAAAGGGAACGCCTTGCCAGGTGCAGTTCACACCTGTGCTGGCAGCCAGAAATGTGCTCCAGGTTCACACGGGAGCACTGGATGGGAGTGGGGCAGGGCCAGAGCTGGGCTCCAGCCAGGAGCCTCTGGGAACTGCTCCAGTGGGGTCAGCTCCTCACTCTCTCCCTCTGCCCCTTCCAGCCGTGGGCCACAGGTGTCTGGAGGCTGCTGTACCCCACTGGGAGCCTGGAATGGGACAGGGAGGGATGGGGTCACACCCGTGCTGCTGGGACAGTACACACAAAGTGCTTGGTTCAGAAATGCTTGCTGTAAGGACCTGAGCTGCCACGGTGGAGAGCAGGACACAGGGAACCTGGCTGGAATGCACAGGTGTCTGTGGAAACTTCCTCATCGTCCTTTCAGGCTGTTCCTGGAAGTTTGAATTTGCGAGGTATTTAGTGAAAGAATAGGTAGCATCCCTAGCTAGAGGGTGAGTAATTGTCAGGCTGCTGTGGGGTAGTCACATGTGGAAAGGGAACCAGGTGGGAGATGAAGCACTGGCACTCCTAAACTGAAAAAAGAAACAGATACCTTGCAGCTCTGAAGTAAACCAGAAGCCTGACCTCACAGTCACTGTGTTGATTGTCACCTAGGAATGTATTTGTTCCATTCCCCTCAATTTCGATAGTGTCATATCACAAATGTGATAATGAACACTTTCAGACTTGTAACAATCTCTTCTAATATACACTGTTATATGTAGCTCACCAAAGCAGAGCAGCACCAATAAAGTGTTTGCAATACTCTATGCAGTTAAGTAGAAAGACAAAGCAGGAAAAAAAAAGGAAAAGGTATCTTTTGGAGATAGTAATTTCCTCCTGAAGTCAGCAGAGAAGTTACAGTGCAGGCCTAGCAGAGACACATGAATAGACACAGTGCTGTGAACTGGAGGTCTGTGCTGGTGTTGGGGGTCTGCACACCTGGAGGAGGGGCTGGTGGCCTTCTTGGTCAGTGTATAATCATTTCTTGTGTTTCTATAATTTTTATTTGAGCTCTCAGATGAGCTAATGTGCTCAGAAGACTGTGGATGACTCTTTCTTCCCTGTGCCTGAAGTCGCTATAACAAAGTCTCTATAACACCCATCTCACAGTGTGTCCAAACACTTGGTAGTTTCTAATCCATCCCTCCACTGTAAGCAGAACAATGCTGTTGAATCAGTTTGCATTTTGGTTGTTGAGGAGAATTCTCATTCTTGCTAGAGGAACTTGAGGTAGCTTTTGCTTGTCTCGGCTAAATTGTAGTAATGTGAGTTATTACTCAGACCAATCACTAAAAAAGGGGGAAAAGCAAATTGAGGTCAAAATGGTCTGTGTCACACTAGTCTGCTGCAGCTGAAAAGGGGCAAAGTAAAGGAAGTTCTGGTCTCTGGAGAGATGTCTGCCAATGTCCAGCCTTCTATGTTTTCACTGTTGGATTGAACCCCAAAACCTTCCCAGCTGTAGGTTCTGGTAGAAAGACTGAGCTGACTAATATCTTGGCTAAATTGACCTTTTCATGGGGATTTCAATGGCTTAGGAATTTTACCTGTCCATTGTTCTTTCCTGGCTGCTTTTTCTCTGGTTTTTGACTCCTGTAAATATGTAAGTTTTTCAGAAGCTGGAGCCAGGAGCTTGGTGCCCGAGGCTGACCCATGGGATGCATTTCCAGCATTTCATTTCCAAATGAGCTGAGGTGTGAACGATACAGTCCAAGTTTGCACTCAGGACATATTCTACAGCCCCTTGCTTGCTCTCCCAGAAGAGCTGCCCCTAAAGAACACTCCTGGCTTACAGTGACACTGTGCAAACTTTAGTGCTTTTTCTAATGATAATAATAATAATAATAAACAACCTGGGAAGGACTGTTTTGGATTTATGGCTGCACGTTGTGTTTTGGCAAAATGAAATGACCTAGGTGCTGCTTTCTAACGAATAGCTGTTGCATAGGCCTTGGCTTTTAGCAGCAGAAGTCAGGTACAATGTAGGACTTAAACTATTATAAAATAAACCTTATAACTCAGGGTAGGTTTGCTGAGACTGGTGTATGTAAAAGACATTTTCTGGCCTTGGAATGACAGACTGTCTTCCATTGTCCAGAGCCCAGCTGGAAAAACTATCCCTTCCTTTGATTTAACTCCCAGGGATGTTGTTTTTCTTTTCAGCTTTTCCCCTCAGAATCTATCCATTAAATGTAGAGCAGTGAGGTTTGCTTTTTATGGAAAATATCTATGAACAATGGAGAAAGGATGAAACCTTAGTACGGCGAAAGAGCACAGGACATTCTAAAAATAGTAACATTTTCCAAAGTGTGCCGAATGCCTCTTGTTTGAGTGGAGCAAAGCTTTGCACATTGCAGTGCAAATGCAGAGAGAAGTATGTGTCATGGTGAGCATGGACTGATCTCTGTCCTGCTTCCTGGGGAGGGGATGTGCCTTAGGGAAGTTGCCTGTTCTCTGACTGCCTGTGGCCCTTATCTCCAGGAAAAATCCTGCTGTCCCTTTGAACGAGGCTGATCCAGAGAGTGAGGTGATGAAAACTTGGTGTCTTGTAGAGCTGACAGCTTAAACCTTGTAAATGAGGAAAGGACTGGAATGTAAAGAGAGCTCTGCTCTTGCTGGTAATTATTTAAATAGCAAGAGGCAGGACGTTGTCCTGGCTGGACAGGGTCCCGCCCAGGGTGGGCTCCTGCCCTCCTGGTGGGGCTGGCCTTGGAGCAAACCTGGTTCTTGGGCAGGACAGTGTAGCACAGGGGACAGGGTCAGTGACATGTCAGCCAGTGTTCTGGGGTTCCTTCTGTCAATCCAAGTTCAGTTCATGGCGTTCCTCCCTTGTCTTCTTTAAGCTGAAGTTGGGTCTGGAAAGAAATGCAACCATTTCATCTTTCTTTGTTGCCCTCCCTTTGGAAAGGTGAGTGCTGTCTTTTCTGTTTGCTGTGGTGATGTCATTGCCTGATTCTCTAGCCAATGGCTGTTCTGAGCACTGATGCTGAGGACATGACAAACGAGCAATATCCCAGGCTTTGGAGTTTAATATGTCACGAGACACAATCAGGAGCATTGATTCTTTCTTTCTTACTTTTCCCCTCTAATTAAGAGCAAGTTTTTGGTTGTGGAATAATTCTGCGTGTTCCTTAGAACAGTCACTTATGCAGAACATGGAAGCTCAGCAAACTTAGGAGGGAAATAATTGCAACAGGGAGCAGATATTTTCTGTGGGGTGATATCAGTACTGTACTTAGCAGATAGGAAATGGCAACTGCTCATTAGCCGAGCTAGTCCCACCCTGGCTCAATTTCCCTTGGGCTGAGCTAGGAAGAAAGGCACATCTGTGCTCATGTCATGCTCCATGGGCTGCAGTCACCCCTGGTTCTGAGATGGCTGCTGGCACTACCCAGGGGACTTGGGGAACCTCCCTAGGTGTGAACTTGCCTGCTGTCCTGGGCTGGGAGTGTTGGGTTGGAATGGTTACCCCTGCAGTTTTCCCGCCAGAAAATCTGCCTGGGAGACCCATCCCAACAGAAGTAACCCTACTCCAGCAGGAGGAAGGCTTTCTAGAAATCATTTGTATCCTGAGCTAATTAAAATGAGGGATCTCCACTGCCAAACCACAACTGCTTTCTAGTGTCTGGAATCTTGCTTTAAACTGATGCAAATACATGTGTTCTACATCTGTTCTGGAGAGTTCAGCCCTGACATTCTTTCATCCCATGCAGTATTTGTGAAATAAAAAGAAAAAAAAGAGGATTGGATGTGCTTCATACAGATAGGATATTTAGTTAGCTTGGAGGTGTTTCCACTGTGGTTTCAGTGTTCAGGGCCTGCTCCTGATGGCCTGGGTTCAATTGAAGCTGGTGACTACTTGTGACTGACTCTGCTCCCACTTTAGTTAATTATTCCAGGTCTGTTGTGGAAAACAAGGTGGAGGGGGAATGTATTGGCAAATATAAACAGCAATGCTACTGAAGCCCTTGTTCCTTTCCTTTGGAGTGCTCTACAGTTGGAATGGGCACAGGACTGTCAGTACTTCCATCAGGTGCCTGCCTGTGAAGGGTTTTCCACAGGCTCTGCTCCAGGGGGTTTCCATAACCCTTCTGTAGTTGTTGGTAAGTGCTCCTGCTTTGTTTAGCAACAGGAATCACTGGACATGGTAAATATGCCTTAGGGACAGACTCCTGTGTTTTTGGTGATCAGTAGCAGTGAGATGGTGATTGCACACAAGACAGCTTCTGTTTTCTGTGCAATTGTAACACAGAGGTGGTTTTTTGTTCAACTGGCAGCATTTGAGGTAAAAATATTGTCTATTCTATGATTCTAGGACTAGTGTTGACAGTGTTGTCAAAATAAGGTGGGTTAAAATAAAATGAATTTTTCCTTTTACTGAACAAATGAAATCAGATCTGTTAATATTATTTGTTGAGTCATTCATTTTTCATCCCAGTGCCTGATTCCCTTTCCTCTGGCTCTGAGCACAGGTGAGAAGCTGGAGGTGTTGCTGGTGGATATTGCCAGAGTCAGAGGGTCTCAGGCTCTGCCCCCTCAGTGAGGTGTGCTTATTCCTTGGCCCTGTGTGCTCCATTCCCTTCTTTTCCATCCAGTTTGTGTGCAAGTCCAGCATCCAGAGCAGGTGGAAGCATAAACCTCAGGGAGCAGAATGTGCTCTTGGGACCTGAGATCTGCTTGTTCCAGTCAGCAAATGTTTCTGACACACCACACTTAGTGATGGGCTTTTCCCAGGAGGGTTTGTTTTGACATGTCTCAGGCACAGACATTGCTGTCACACCAAAATGGTACAGAGCGAATTTATGGGAGTCGCTGTCTGAGATGGGGACTAAATGGGGTAAGAATAGAAAAACAGGCAGTGAGATGACAAATTGTCTTCCACCTCAAGTCCTAACTATCAGCAGGTTGAATAAATCTCAGCAGAAAACAACAGCTTCCCCCTGCTTTGCAGTGAGCATCCCAAAAGGCTGTGGTTGGGGAGGAGTTGGAGGAGGCAGGAGGTATGCTCCACCAGGACCCTTCCCTGCCCTAAGGGCTTCCTTTCTCCCTCCCGAGGGTGTGCAGCCTCAGGCTTTGGTGGCGAGCACCTGGGCAAACTATGACCACCTGCTTTTTTAGAAAAAACAGATACTTTGGTCAAATAGGAAGAGAAGGTCGTGGGAAACATTTGCCACCCTTTCTCTTTTAATTAAGCAACCCCCAAACCCCAGCCCAGGCTTACCTGGGATCCCAAAGCTGTATTTGTGATGCTATAAAGCCACAAAGTGTCTATTCCCGAGAAGATTTCACAGTAACACTGTGACTGGAAAAAAGCAATTAAATTATCTGTCTGGGTCTCAAGTGTCTGGAAACTGTTTCTTGGGCAGCAAGTGCATAAAAAAGAGTTTATACCTTGCAAGTGAATTGGCCTCCATTCTGTGGCCGATGCCTGGCTCTTGGTTTGAGATTGGATGTCTCTGCACCTGAGGACTGTGTTGTTAAGGGGGTGCTGTGACTACTTAGATTTTGTGAGTACTCAGAATTTTTTTAATTTTTTTAGATTTTTGTCTGGGCAGGTTTTGTCTCTGCTCAGACAGTCGCCAACCAGGTACATCTAGGTACTGATAAAATAGAAATGAAAATGCTTCTGGTGCAAACCCCAGCCTTCAGAGAAGCTCTGAGTCTGTGCAAAGTGTTTTATGTGCTGCTGGCTTGTGTAGGTTCTGATGGGCTAAAGCCCCAAGAACTGGACACTTTTCCAGGGTAGAACTGCATCGTAGCACAGCTTCTGAACTGCAGCTTTGCCATCTGTAAAAGCAAGAGACAAACTTGATTTTAGAAGGATGCTCCTAATGTTGTCAAGCAGAGTCCTCCAAGGAGGCAAAACTGCCAGACCTGCCATTTGTTTCTGCTTTATTAAACTCCACGTTACATCCCCTGTCTTGTCTTTCCTCTCTGCACTCTTACCTGGGCATGCCCTCCACTTAGGGAATTCTGTGCTGTCCTGGTCTGGTTCATGCTTATCCTGTTTTTTTAGACACTGTCTAACTCTGAGGTGCTGGAGAAGTGTCCATAGTTGACCGGGCTTTGTGTGGGAGGGAGCATTTTGGTGATTTTTTCCTGCTGCTGCCATAACCCCAGTGAGGTTAGGACCAAAACATGGCAAGGTGTAGAGTGAGTTAGCCTGAGCAATGGATTTAGCATGAGTAAATTGCCTTCAGGCATGTGCAGTGTCCTCCCTAGGCTTCAGGAATCAAATCCTGAGGTGCTGCAAGCAGTGTCCCACATGCTCTCAGTGTCCAGAGACCACAGGGTGTGCACGGGCATGGATCCCTTGGGCCTGCTCCAGGGAGAGTGTGCTGCTGTGGAAGGAAGGCTGTATATTGTTTAAAAGAGCAAGTGCTGTAGGAGGAAATGGTACTGATGTGTCAGAATGGGTTGTGCATGCAGGACAGGAGACCTATATTTATTAGCTCAAAATAACATTGACTTTATAACAACTCCTAAAGGTCCTTCCTGAGGTTGGGCTAGACTCTGGAAATGCAGAGATGGAGACCAGGAGTGTCGTGGAGCATACAGAGGAAAATGAGCTATAAAATTATCAGCCCAGGAATTCACCAGAGGAAAAAGGAAAATCTTGGGGAAGAACTCTTGTTCCTGTATGTTTTCAGTGTATATTGGAGCCTTTCTCCAGCATGGGGTGTGCCAGTTTGCAGCAAGGTCTGTTCGGGTATGGTGGTGCCAGCCTGGCTTTGCAAACATCAAAGACCTGGGCAGGTGAAATAAAACACCGGGGAGAGTCTGGTGGGGCACAGTGAGGGAAGTGGGGAGGGAGAGACTGTGCTAGCACAATGCGAGTGCATAATTCCACATTCTTGGGAGAGTTTTGCTGAAACGTCCACTTTTAAAGAAAATATTTGGGGATCACTATTACAGGAAATAAATTTCGTGGTGTTTTTAAGTTGTATCTATAAAAAGCTAGAAAGGATACTGAGTAGACAGTCCTGGTCTGGTGAGTGGGCCCCACAGCTGTGTTGGCTTCACAAATGTTTTGCATGTGCTGTTCTTAAAGAGCAAAGGAGAACAAAAGGGGGAAAAAGCCCAACACAAAAAACCTTCAGTCCCCTCATCTTCCAAACCATGAGAATTTTTCCTTTTTTTTTGTGTGTGTGCAATAATTGTATCAATTATGGTTTGCGTTTTTTCCGCTAAGTGTTTGAAATAATGAGCGGAGGCTGGAGCTCCGAGAAGCCGCAGTTGGGAGAGTCAGGCATAAAGGGAGCCCAACCATATTTGTGAGATGAAATTGCAATTATGTAAATTGCAGCTACTGGACGTGTAGGCATGGGAGCCCAGGAGAGCGGAACTGGCAAGCTCTTGGTTACAGTGTAGAAGAATTCTCATTCGTGCTGCAAGGCAGGGCCACGCTCGGCAGCTTGCTCGGGAGCGTGAAATCGCCTCACGGACGTGTCTGCCTGCTGCTTCTATTTTGGTGTGCAAGTCAAGTGGCTGGAAGCTTCTCTCTTTAATGATTTCCCCTTGTTTGCTCTAGCAAACAGCTGCACCACATTGTCTGACACCAGTTAGAGTATTTACTGGCCAGTGCTCTGCAGAGACGAAAAGGGAGGCATTCAGTCTAATCTCCTTGGATGTCTCAGTGTTTGCACTTGGAAGTTTCCTTTTCTGCAGTCTTTGGGCAAGTGCAGAACAAATTAATGTTGCAGTTTGACACAGGCTGCCCTCTGAGCCTGATTACTTCCAGGAGCTCCCGAGGCACGTCTTGGAAGAGCTCTTTGCTCTTTGTAGGGTACAGCAAGTAAAAAAAAAAAAATCTTGTTACTCAGAATTGCTTTTAAGCATCCAGCTGAGCAGATCTGAGCAAAGTCATGCATTGAGCTTCTTCAACTTGTTAACCAGGCATTTAGACCAGAAGATGAGCCTCATGAAATACATGAAAACTAAGGTTTGTTAGGTCATTATTAATAACTTGAGGCTGCATTGAGGCAGGAGGGATGCACAGATCTGACTGGAAGTGAGTTCACAATGCAGCATGGGGGCCTGTGTCCAGCTTTTGTCAGCTGGAGGTGTGACCCAACCTAGATTCAGGTTCCTGAGAGTCATTGTGAGGGAGTTCCTTCTCATCTGCACAGTCTTTGTGCTCAGGTGGTCGCTGCAGGCACTTCAGACTGCTAGGTGTCCTCATGCCAGCAATGTATGGTCACAGCTCTCGGTCTGCAGGGAAATCTGCTGGGCAGCAACCCACGGCAGCCTCTCTAAAGGCTGCAGAAATGTGTGGAAATGGACAGGAATTGACAAAACTAACTCAGGGTGCCTTAATGGGTAGCTGTATGTGTAACTTTATGCTGTGCCTGTGTGCCTGTACCTTATTGCCCCAAAAGTTTCTGCTATATCGAACCAAAAATAGGCAGATATGCCTCATGCTTCCTTTTTCCTTCTCACAAAACTGCTTTTCAGTCAAGGTATTTTTTCCTGCAGGTCAATCAGTTTTTGCCTGATATTTTAAGGCCTGCAAAAGGCTGGACCTGTGCAGTGCCCAGCCACAGCAGTGGGAGTCTCGGGACACCAGTGACAGGTCCATCACCTGAAGGAGTTGCTAAATTCTTGAATCTGCTCACAGTTGTGAAGGCTGTTTGAATATGAGTGTTGTTTGAATATTGTGTTGGCTCACACAGTACACGTGGAGAGTCAAAAATAGAAGTGAGCTCTCCTGAACACGGAGATGTATGCTTTAACAATAAAACAATTTGCTTTCTCCATCCAAATCCCCAAGTGCTGTTTTGGAAAAATATCTAGAGCAGCAACTTTTCATTTGTAATCCAGCTTGCATAGCAGACACTGGAGGCTGGGTGCAACAAATCAAGGTGGAAATGGCTGGTGCATACTTCTCAGTCCGGCCATATGCTGCAAGCAATGCTTTTGACAGATGCATTTTTCCCCAGAGATTGCACTAGGTTCATCAGCCTTAGGTTAAATGTGAAGGATCTGAGGTAAAATTCCAGGGCTCCGTCCATTAGCCACCGAGCCCGTGGTGTTTGTGTTAAAACAGTGTGATGGGAAATGTGACCTGGTGCTTGGGAATTGAGCTGGTGCCAGGTGTGCTGCAGCACTGTGTTCAGTATGTCGTTCCACACACGTCTGATAAGGGAGGACATGATGGTGTTGGATACATTCTTGTGCACAAGGACCCTGCAGGTCGTGGAGAGCGCTGGTTTTTATTTAATAACCGAGGTATGCAGGTGCTAATTGGAACCAGATGTGTGTGAGGCCAAAGCCAGAGTTTGTTACACCACGCTGAAATGATGGCCTTGCCTTTCTGGGACTGGAAGGACGTTTTGGATCAATCTTTATTTATTGAAATATTTAGGCAGCGATGAATTCTAGTGCTTGAACTCTTAATTTCAGTTTTGCCTGAGGAGTTACCATCCTGTCTTTCCTCCCTCCATTTGAAGCCCCTTTGCTATGGTCATACTTGAGGAAACCTTCCTAGAGGGGCCAAATTGGTACAGGAGCATCAAGAGGTGACTGGCTGAGCCAGGTCTCACTCCTCTGGCAGTCTGATGTTGGCATTGTGTCTCTCTGCAGGGCTTTGCCATGCACAGAAGCTCTGGCACTGCCAGCCTGTGTGTGGTCTGAGATAGTCCCAGCTTTGGTGCCCTAGTCCCACCAGCAGCTCAGGCATCTCCATAGATGTGGTGGATTCAGGCACAGGTGTGAGCAGGCTGCTGGTGCACAGGAGGGGCTGCCTCATTAGGGAATTTATATATATCTATATATCTATATTTACATGTAGATAAAATGTTTTGTCTTGCCTACCTTATTATACTCTTCAGACAGCAGGAAATGAATTGATGATTGGCATGATGTGATGTAGTTCAATTTTTCAATTTCATCATGCAGGAGGCAGCAGGCTGCATGGGACAGCTGCATGCTACCTTTGGTCTGCAAGGGTGGCCAGTCCAGGAGCCCTAATGTGTTCCAGGGTCATGGAGATAGTGAGGAGAAGACCAGCTGCCACACATTTGGGTTATACCATGCTCAGTGGTGGATTTCCTGTATTTTGTTTGGATCTGTCAGTGCTGTAGGATAAGATGATGATGTTGAATGAACCATTACCTCTGAGCCCAGAACCTCGAGACTTTGGAATTGGTATGAGCCCTGGAACCATGGTGTGGCTGTGCCAGAGGAGCAGGGGAGGCTGCAGGCTCCACGATGAGAGTGCTCCCTGATGGCCTGGGAGGCCTTAGGCAGGCTGGCATTTCTGTTTTCCATCAGGTTTGTGGTTTGGTGTGTTTGGCCAGTTCTGTCCCTCCTGGTGCAGTGGGAGAATCAGAGTAATCACCCTGCAGGTTGGTTATTGACAGGAATTCCAGAGGGAAGCTGCAGCCTGAACAGTGTTTTCTCACGTGGGGACTGCCTGGACTGCTTAGATTTTTGGCTTAACAACAGGTTAAGAGGTCTTGTGTACTGTGAGTTTCAATCTCATTAAGAGGTTTTTTTAATCAGTGTTAACCTCCTGAAATCAAGGGTGTTTTGCTTCTCGGGTTTCTGCTCCTCTTTGCTTTTTCTCTGACTTAATAATATTTGTACGTTCCAGGGATGTGCTTTTGCTGCTGCCATGTAGCATAATAGCAAGATCTGCTCTAATGCTTGCACAAAATTTTATTGATCCTGTTTCAGTGCTCACTGGGGAGTCTGTTATGGGGCCTGAAATGATTAAAAGTAGCAATGTTGCTTTCCACTGTAGGTCTGACTTTGCCAGTCACCAGAGTTACAGCAGTTACTGTAGTTTGGAACTGAGCTGCTGATAGTGTGCCTAGCCAGATCATGGATGTGTGCACAGGACTAGTTTAACATAGTTGTGATTTTACTGTGTGGCAATCCCTTTGACCAGAAGAGAGCACAGAATTGCTGTAACCCAATGTAACCTTTTGGTTAATGCTGTAACCCAGGTGCCCTTTTGGTTGTCCTGTGGTGAAGAAGATCCATTGTATGGAAGCTGTCATTTCCACAGGCAAAAGGAAGTGTTTTTCATAAGGTGAAATCTTCAGCTTTATTTCTGTGCAATGTGCTTTTAGAAAGAACTAAAAGCTGAACAATGATGTGAGAGCTGGCAATGCAAGGGCTTTTAATTAACTTACATAGCCCAATGCTCTCAATGGAGACATGATTGTGTCCAGCTTGATGTGAGGTGTGTTTATTCACACTGTCAACAGGAGGGTTAAAAAAGCTCTGTTAAAATGGCTGTACCTTGGATTCATATCAAACAACTCTTGTCATCTTTTCCTAGCGTCTGTCTGGTTTACACAGCGAGGTGTACACAGGCTCTTCTGTTTTGAAACCTGCTTTGTTGTGGTAATTTTTAGCAGAGTTGACCTTGCTGCGTGCCTTCACTGTGTACACACAATTGCTGTCTGAGCAGTGGTGTGATAATGAATTTGTTTATCATACAGGTGACCATTCAGTCTAAATGAAAGAGGGAGTTAGGTTTCAGTCTTGTTTTTTTTGGATTTTTTTGACCACTCTAGTATTGTAGTTTGGGCTTACCTTTCTTCTCAATGGAAATCAGTGATTTTTTTTTTCCAAGAGCCATCTAGTTTTATTACAAGCAATTAACTGAAATGGGTCAGAACACAAGTGTATTTTTAAACTTGGCATATCAGTTCCCTGTTACTTCTGCTCTTTAGATTTAGTCGTTTGTGTAGGAACATATTGAATTTGATGGCTGAACGCAGACTCCAGCGAGAACAGCATAGGTATAATTTTCCAAACTTTCCTTGTGCCTGGGGGACACCAGAGAAATCTTTGTCACAGAAGGCTACGTGCTGCCAGCCTTGTGCTGATGGTACCCACTCATGTCAGCATTGGTCATCTAGACTGTGGAGCAAGTAAAATTAGAAAACTTCCTGGTGAAAGAGAGACATGGATTCCTTAGCATCCCATATAGCAGAGGGATCCTCTGTGCTTTTCTTCCAATGCCATTACCTCTGACAGCCATCAAGAAAATGGGGCAGGGGAAGGCTTAAGTTTTCTTAAAAGCTTGGCTTTGACAAAGGAACATCCAGTGCATCCAACAGCTTTTCTTCAAGCTCCATCTCAGCACGAGGAGCATGGTGCTCTGCTCGTGCCTCGGCACTTTTCCTGCTCATCAGGATGTATGTATAATTGTGCCTGAACTCCAGGGTTGTTCAGAAGTGCTACAGAGCTGTTGCTGACAGGCAAAAGGCAGGGTCATACAGACAGGCAGGAAAATGTCTTTTAGGAGTATTTTTACAAAGCTTCTTTAGCAGTTTTTGTGTTTTTTCTTCAGGATGGCAACTTGCCTTGATGATACCCAAGGCCTAAGTTCACCTTGTCCCTTTCTGCCCCTCAAAGAGGCCAGGTGTAGCACAGCAGCTTACCTGCATCTCCAATGAATTTAGAGAGAAACTGCCCAAGATTACTGAGTCTCCCTGGAAATTGTCAGGGCTCATCCACCTTATGGATCTGATATGAAACAGCCAGTGTTGTGTTGGGAAATCACAGGTCCCTCAGATGAGTTCTTTTGAAAACCCTGGGAGGAGGATGTGATTGGCCATGTGCATGAGGCTGAGGTTACAGTGACCTGCTGGCACTGTGAGCTGCAGCCAGGACTGCACAAGGGGTGATTGCACACTGGCAGCCCCAGGCGTGCAGATCTGGCAAAGCCTCTGGGTGTGAAGCCCATGTTTGCACACCTTGTCTGGGGTTGGGTGTTGTTGGTGCTGAGGTGTCTGCGCTAGTTTGCTCTATGTGGTGAGGAAAGCGTTTCCATAAATTACAGAATTCTAGCTCCCACCTCTGCTGGTGGTGGGAGTTTCATACTGAGCATAAATTCTCTCATCTTGAACAAAACCAGTAATTAATGACACAAGCTCAGGTCACTGGCTGTGCTGGGATGCCTCCAGCTCCCTTGGCTTTTGTGGTACAGCCACAGCGCATAAATTGCCTTTTATTGCAGGCTTGTCCTGGTTAGTTTTACATGAAAAGGGTAGGACAGCTGAAATGATGCCTGGGGGAGCAAAAGCTTATCTCCACCGGGTCCCTGTGTTATTCCCCACGTCCCAGTTACACTCTGCAGCACCATAAAACTTTCCCAGTTTGAAAAGCTGCTCGAGTTCTGCACTCGGAGGCCCCAAATAACAATAATTTTGCTTCTGGCCGTCGCTAGATATTGCAAACACGGTGTGCTTACAGTGGGGCTCAGGAAGTCACACGGGGAACGCATTCTTTGGAATCCTCTTCGTTTTATCGCCGCGGAGCAGCCCACAAAGATTTGTGTTATTGCACCTGAATAAATAGTGCTCTGCACTTCCCCCGAGGAGGTCAGCAGTGCCTGTGCGGGGCGTTCCTGGGCCCCTTCCCTGCTGCTCCTCTCCCGCTGCAGCGCCGGGGCCTGCTGCCCCTGCCACCTGAGCAGGTGGCACCGAGGCCATGTTTGTGGGTGCTCCCCCTGAAAGGCCAGCTGCTGGACACCAGCATGTTTTCCTAGCAGGCAGGAGCAGTACTCATCCGCGTGCTTGCACTTACAGCCACCGCCATGGTTTTAGCAACGCGGCCGTGCCAAATTCTCCAAATACTTTAATTTCATTGTAATGCATAATAACAGGTGTACGGTGTAGCTGCCAGTTTCTGCTTGCTGGCTGGGTGAGTAAATTATTTGTTGCAAAATGAGAATGGTATTTAATTGATATTTGAAGATAGCAAGTGCACAAGCTTCAGCTAGGAACAGTTAGAGTTGGGTTGCCGGCATTTCTAGCTGTGGTCACTAGCTAGAGGAAAACACCTTCCTTGAAAGCCGTTCTCAGCTGCAGATAATGGTAAGAAGTGTGTTAGGTCAGAAATATGTTTTCCATATAATTCCTAAGGTTTTGATTACAGGTCTTTCTCTTTATTTTTTTTTAACTGATTTTCCCTTATTTTCGAGTCAGTGTTGCTGTTTGAAACTGGAGTGAAAAGCACTTCTTGTGTAGTTCTGCCATGGCTGCTCTGCAAATACATTTTTTAATTTAGAAGTCTGAGCAGACACAAAAACCAGATTTCCCTGGTCTTGGCTGTGGAGGCTTTTGGGGCTTACATGGTCTGACTACTGCTGAGCTGAAGTCTGATTTCGGAGCCAAACTTCTTTTTTCTACATTGTTCTCATACAGACCAGACACTTGTATTAGGCAGGACATATTGCCAAAATATGGAATTGCACCTCCTGCACACAAATATTATGGAAGGAGTCTCAGAATGACTGCCTTCTGCCAGGTCAGATGCTCGTGTGAGAAGGGGAGGGGAAGATGATAACCGTGTTCTCAAAGCTGCTCCTCACTGCCTGTGGGGTCAGCCCAGCAGAAGAGGGGTGCAAGAATGGTTTTGTAGCTCACATTGTGCCTGCAAAATGTATGTACAACTGGAAGCCTTTGCCCAGAAGCTTTGCTGATTTATATTCTTTGAGGGTGTGGTCCCCTTATCCTGTTACCTGCACAGTTTAGAGTTCTAGGTTCCATGTTTTGAGCATGAAGACGTTGCTAATGCCTTATGCTCTGGAGCAGTGTGAACATCAGCATTTCTGCAGTGAGAAATGCAGTCGGCGCAGGTTTCAGCAATTCTTTCTCCAGCAGGAGACTCCAGGATTTCTCTCACATGCTCTGCAGTATTGCTGTTTGGAGAAGGATCTGGGGCCTTAATGTTCAGTTTCTGAGGGCTCTTTCAGGTTTCCTGAATAATCCCTTTTACACATGTTTCAGAAGGACCGTGCTGGGGGCTGCAGCCAGAGCTTGCCTCTAAAGGACCTTAAAAAGAGGCTTGTGAAAAGAGCTGTGGTCAGCACTGAGATAAGCAGTGGTTATCTTGGTGCTGACCTCAGCACCTGGTTCTTCCAAGTCTGGAAGGACCTTCTTTTATCCGGGTGTCCAACCTGCACTGCTCCCGGCACAGGCAGCACCTCCCCTGCTGCAGGTGAGAACACACTGTTAGTGCTGCCAGGATCTCTGAAGAAACACGTGCAGAAAATCCCTGAGCCATCTGGAGGTCAGGGCACTCTGACAGAGGGGTTAATCACTCTGAGTATCCTGCAGGCCTGTCTGGGGACTTTGGATTTGGCTTTGGTATGTCTTTAACAAAACAAGGGACTTTACATTTAATAGCTGGGGATAAGGCTTTTGTTTACACAATGTAGTATTTCATCAAATACAACATTCTTTAAGTGAAAAAAGCAAAAACTGCAGGTTTGGAAGATGCTTATGCTGGATTCTTGGCTGAGAGGGAGTGAGGCAGCAAATTAATTTCCAGCAAGACAGCTGCTATAGGCTGGAATACAGGGGGTTTGGCCTGCTTGGTCCCATTACTCACTTAGGAGCCTAGAGAGGCCAGGAACTGTTCCTGGGATAGGGCTGTCCCTGTGCTTAGGAAAGGCTTCTCTCTGGAAGTTGAGGTGCCAATGGGACTTGTGTCTCAGCGTGCTCACCTGAATACACAGCTTCTGCTGCTGCCCGCTTTCAGCCTTGATTTACTTTTGAGGGCTTTGAGCTGTGGCATTCGTAGGTGCAGATGGAAGTTTAGGGTTTACCTTCTAGTACTGGCAAGTTTTCAGTTTTGAAACCCTTTCTCTGAAAGAACCACATAAACTGCTGCTGGGGGAAGCAGGTGGTACCAGACCAGTGATTTTTGTTGTAGGAATGACACAAGTTGGTTGTTTAAGAAATTCACAAACTACGCTGTGTTTATACAAGGAGCAAAAGGAGCTCATATCAGGAATAGGAAAAGAGCACAATAAAACACACAGATCCCATTCCAATCCACAGTCTCAAGTGAAATGGAGCTGTTTTGGGGTAATTATCCTGAGGGAGCCTGCAGCCATGCTGCTTGCTGTGGTTAGAGCATCCCCGCAGGCATGGGGCTGGTGCAGGAGCTGTGAGGAGGGCACACAGATAGATGTGAGCTTGGGGAAAGGCTCAGCTTCCATTTCCCTGTCCAGCCGCAGGTATCGCTTTTCACCTTGGGCGAATTGCTTAAAGCTGTTAGTGGATCTGTAACACTGGGCTACTTCCAAGCTTAGGAAATTCCCCTTTATGGTTTCCTATGGGTGTCAGGGAGCAGCAGGAGTCAGGAGCACCTCTGCCAAGGCAGGGAGCTGGAGCTGAGGTGGCAGCACAGTGGGCACCCAGGGCTGGTGGCAGCAGCTCCAGGGCTGTTGGGCAGCAGGCTGGGATCTCCAGAGGGGCTGCAGGTGCCTCGATGCCAGGCTCTTGACTCACCAGGGTGGCTGTGGGCTGGGGAATTGCTGTTTTAATGGCTGTTGGCTTTTTACTGACATTGGTTTGGTCAGAAATCCGTATAGAGCTCTGGTTTTAGACTGTCAGTGCTCAGTCTCTCAGGATGTGAGCAGGTTTAACAGCATGAACTAAATAACAAGGAAAACCAATTGCACATTGCTGGGGTGCCCAGGAGGGAGCCTCTGAAAGAGGAGCACACTGCCAGGGCTGTGCAGGCAGGAGGAGGCAGATGGTGTGGCTGAGCTGGGCCACTGGCACCTGCAGAGAGTGTGCAGGCACTTGGCTGCTTGACTCGGTGTTAGGGAGCTGTGAAACTTGGCAGTGTGCCAGCCTTACCGGGGGAGGCCATTCTGGGGGGGAATGGATGTGGAATCCACCTTTTGATTCAGGCAGCACAAGAGCTGCGGTTCTGTGTGCTGGTTTCTGTTGGCAGTGTGTGCTGGGCAGGCTGCTCCAGAGCTGGGCTCCTCTGGGGCACAGGAGATCTACCAGTGGGGAAAGCTCTGGACATTGTTGAGGTGGCCTTGGTCAGTGGTGTGTTTACAGACTCCAGATGTCTGACAGGAGGGGCACTGTAAACAGTGCAGCCCACGGAGCTGTGGTTGAGGCACACAGGTACTTTCCAAAGGAGCTGCAGTTCCTGGTTGCTCTGGCTTTGTGCAGAAAGCCTGTCTGCAATCCCACAGGCTGTGTGAAGCCCCTGAGGTAGCGCAGAGTGTGTCTGGTGTTGTCATTCCCAGCTGGCAGCGGGGGAATTTCTGCTTTGCACCTTCCTTTTCATCTGAGCTCACTGAGAATAAAAGGCAACGCTCTTAACAGAGCTGCTGCTGCTGGGGGTCTTTCTTGGCACAGGAGAGGCACTTTTCCCTTCTGAGATACCGAGCTTTCATTTCAACTCGTGTGGAAGCCCCTGATAGCACTGAAAGCCTTCCTGCCTCTCCTTGTGAGCTCTGGGGTGCTTTTGTACTGCCAGCAGATGGAAAGGCTGTGACCCGCTTGCCTTGGAGGGAGCCAGGGCAGAGAGGGAAGGACAGGCCAGGTCCAAGCCACAATGACATGATGTGCTTTGGAAATTGATTTCTAGCCTCATTGCTAACAAGAGTGAAGCGGTGTTGAAATCCACCCTATGGAGATGGTTGGTTTGCAGGTTGGTTTGAGGCTTCTGCCAGTGTTGATTTTATGTCCTGGGAAAGCTGTCTAGGGAAAGCTTGGCAAAATGGAGCACTTTGCAAAAGTAGCAAGGGCAGGTGAGCAGAGAATAGGGACAATTGTGTCAGGTTCTCCCCAGGAATCCAAGGCCATGTGCAGGCAGTGTCTGCTGTCACTGCAGTCTGGTGTGTGTCCTGAGCAGCAGCAGGTTCTTCAGGGTGAAGGTGCCCCACAGTCAATATTGCTACAGTGACAGCCTGAAAATTTGCTTTGTCTTGAAAATTGCCACAGTTGAAGCAAATTATATGTCTTAAATTGCTTGTCTTACTTTAGAATTACAGATTATTAAAAATAACCTCCCAATTTTCAAATATTGGCTTTCATTTTATGCTTCTTTTTCTCCCTTCATCTAATGATAAAGACTTACTATTCAGTATTTGCATCCTTAAAAGTCTGCACGTCTGCTGTATGATTTCAGAAATGCTGTAAAATGAGAGTTCTTTACTGCTTGTGCCTGTGGGATTCTGCTCTGCTGTCACTGATGGCAACTGTTCAGGGATCCATATTGATCCTATTAATGCTAGTTGAAAACTGGGGATCCAAGTTTCAATTTTCTTTTTTCTAACCGGAAATAGGGCTAGGAAATTTCTGAAAATTGCTTTTATTTGGCTGGGTGTGCTATGGAAAGAATGCACCTGCATTTTAGAGAAGCAGAACTTTCTCTTTAACCTTTAGAGACCCAAGTGATTGGGCTGGGGAGATTGCAGCTCCTGTGTATGAAGATCCTCCTCTCTGATCTTCAGCAAAGTCATTGAACAGGCTTATGCTACTGCTCCTCCTTCACCCTTGGCTTGTCTTATTGACACCATGAGCTCACTGGAATGAAAACCATCTCTTAGGAAGTTTTTATACATCTTCCCCCAACAATATGCCTCAAATAACATGGGTGCTGCTTTCAGTAGTGTAAAATGCCAAGTGCTGTGATGTTACCCAAGGGCTTCTTTGATCAGCACAGAGTGAGCCCAGGAAACGTGAGATTTGCTGATATGGCTTCCTTTCATGCACCAAAGCAATCTGGTTAATGGGGTGAATAATTGTTAGAAGAAATCTTGGGTTTGTTGCCTTGGGGGTGGGCTCGAAAGCCTCAGTAATTCCCACATGCACCTCTCTCTTCCACCTTCATGGCTAGGCTGTGTTTTGGTGCCAGCACACAGTGAGTTCTGCTGAGCTCCCAGAGTTCCAGGCCTGGGCTGCTGCTTTTCCAAGTCCATGATCTCTATATAATGCCAGCAGGCAGTGGCCTGTGTGGGTGGTGATGCTGCTGGGGGGTTGCTGGTTTATTCTGCCCAGGGTGAAATGTCATGCCAGGATGTGGTACCTCCTGCCCCGGGGTGTACTGTTCTGCAGGGGAAATGTGCTCAGGCACAGCTGGGCTGCCATGTGCTGGGACAGGAGCAGATTTAAACAGGCAAGAAAAGGAGATGCAGAAGTGGTGGTGTGGATCTCCTCACTCCTTGCAATGCTCAGAGCAAACAGCTTTCTTTCCTACAGGGAAAACACCATTGTGGGCAACTTGGGGTCTGTTTCTCTGTGGCACAGCTGTCATTTATAAGCCTGACTCTCCTCAGAGCATCCCTCTGCTTTCTGGAGCACCACAGATTATGGCAAGGGAAGCTTCATGAATTGTAGGGAGTTGGTATTGGTGCCTGTTGGCATTCCTTTTCAGGTAGCAGCAGATAAAGACCCTGGTTAGAGCGATTTATCTGTCTTTTTGGTAGCGTTCCGTATGTCAAACCTAAGTTGGGTTGTATTTACTCGGGCAGTTAGGAGCACTACTAAGGATTTTTTCTCATCATTTCCTCTTTCATCTAGTGAAAGGTTAAATAGACAAGTTTAACCTGTAGGAGAAAGTGTTTGTCCCAGCTGCCATGGCTGAGCGTGGAGCTGTGCCAGGAATCTGCCCAGGATCAGGGCACTCGTTTGGGACATGCAGCCTCAGGTTCTGTGTCTGCCCAGGAGAGTGCTCTGTGTGTCCCTGCCTGGGGTCCCGAGTCAGGCATCCCTTGAGCAAGTGTTGAATGTGGAGTAATGGTGCAGATGAACTGCACTGATCCCAGGCAAAGCAGCTTCTTAGCTCACTGCACTGCTTTAGGGCCAGCTGGGACCCTTGATTGCTTCTACAGAGGTTCTGTGCCTTCAGCTGGCCTCAGATTCCAGAGCTGTGCGTACGGAGGGGTGGGGGGAAGAAATTGGAAATGTGATTATAAAGAATTTTGAAGAGTTTGACATCCCCAAAGATTTCATACTCTGTCTAAACTCCATATTTGTAATTACACAAAAGACCTTTCCAGTTGTTTGTTGTTCTCTTTACATCTAATTTAGAGTTGAATTATTTTTACGTACCACAGATAATTGGCATATATTAATTATATGCCTGAAATCCTTTGCTCGAGGCTGAGGTGCAGGTTTATTGCCCCCTGTGTCACTGTGCATGTGGCAGTGGGGCAGGAGGAGATGGATCAGGAGAGGTTTTGAGGCGAGGGCTCCCTCCGTGTTAACCCATAGCTGACCTGCAGGGGGGAATTTCAGCAGGTGAACATCACTCAAACTGCAGTTCATGTTCTGGAGATGGACAAGTACTCTGCTTTGCATCTGGAATTCATTTTCCATGTGTAAAATTGCACCTGCAGAAGGGGAATCCAGCTCTCCTGAAAGCTCTGCTGTGAGCATGAAGAGTTTCACAGAATGCATGTCAAGTCTTTGAAAAGTAGCTGGGGCCCTGCTGGAAATTACCCTCACCCAGAGCTCTGAGGCTTTTTACCACCCCTCTCCAGTGAGAGCTCTGGTGAGATAAGCTTTGTTTTGGGCTGTGATGCATTTTTGGGGGGGTAGTTTCCTCTGCCCTCGCTCTGGCTGACACTTTAACATGTTTTCCTGGTGTGTAATTTATGGCTGAGGAAGCATGGCCTCAACTTGTGCTTGCTCTTCCCTCAGTTTCATCCTGTTTGTTTGCTGACTTCTACAGTTCAGAATGTCAGGTTTGCTTTGCTCCTTCCCCTCCCACCCCAAAAGGTTTCTCTAAATCACTATTCACCTGGAAAAATTGAATGGCCAAGGAATGTGAATGTGTAAGGGTGCTGATGTGGGTAATCCCAGGCTGAGGGATGCTGGAAACACATTCCCGCACACAGCACTCCGAGTGCGTGCTCCCAGAGGCCAGATGTGGAGATGGAGCAAGCACCTCCTGTGCCTCAGCAGTCAGTTACTCAAACCCATAATACTTTTGCTTCTGAAATTAACCACTTTATGAATGATACAAAAGGAAATTATCGGTGTTGACAGCTGATTCTTTTAAATGGAGTGTAACCAAAAACATCATTAAAAATGTTTGGAGTTCACCATTCCGCAGTGCTGACTCTCATCAAGTTTTGAACTGCTGTTAGCAATGGCATGTCTTGCCTAAGATTCCTCATTTTCCAGGTACTGCCCTGTCTTAATAAATCTGCATTTCTCCTCCTCAGAAGTAATTATGATTTCTAGGCACTGCACCAAAACTTGCAGATGTTTTGAAGATGTCCTGATCAGCCGAGATTAGGACACAAGTTCTAAACTTTATTTCGTAGACAGGGCATCCTTGAAAGGTGACTCCATGACCTAGTTCAGCAGACCAGGGCGAGGAAGCATGAATGGTTGCCTGTTCATGAACAGCTTGGTTTCAACACTGGCTGTTAACCCCACACAAATCTGTGTTAATCTCTTAAGAGAAATCTGAGCATTTCAGCTGACAACTGACTGCACTGGAGGTATTGCTCACCTCTGATTTCTGTTGCCTCTGGTTTTAGCTTTGTGGTGATGACGCCATATTCCCTGTGCAGGTGAAAAGAACTTTGTGTCAGTCAAGGTGACCCAGCTCTTTGGTTTGATAAGGTTTGATAACCTCCTCTCTTTGTCTGTGTTTCCTTGGAAGCTCCTCAGGAGTATTGCAGGGCCCTGAGGTACATGCTTTTGAGCCCGTGGTTAAGGCAATCCCTTGCCACGCTTTTCCTTTGTAAGATGTGCTGCACATTCTCCCCTTGGCTGTGACTTTTCAGACCATTCCTCCACCTTTCCTTTCCCTTCAAGGCTGTGTGGTTGTTCAGGAGTCATGAACTATTCATTATATTTTTGAGGGCTCCTTCCCCTCTCACCATCTCTGGATCTTTACTCTCAGCATTTAAATTGGTTTTTGGGGGGTTTATTTTGTGGGGTTTTTGTGTTTGGTTGGTTTTTTGTTTGTTTTGGTTTTGCTTTGGTTTTTTTTTTTTTTTTTTTTTCCTTTTCCATAAAGCCAACTAATGGTACAGAGCCTGCTTTGCTTGAGAATACAGAAAAAGCAGTCCCATTTTCAAAACCCAGTGAGCACAGGGAAGGAATATCAACCACAGCTGCAAGATGGGAAGTGCCTGGAAACCCAAGAGGTTCACTCGCCCCACATCAGTGGCAGGAGTGATCCAAGTGGCAAAGAGCAGCTCCCTGGAAATGGGCCCAAAAATTTCTTTCTCTCTTTACTTTTGTTTGGTCTAATTTTGACTTTACCACCTGCCAGCCTTTTCCTGGGACTGTTTGGTCTTTGAAGACATGCACCTGTTTTTAAATGTGTGGAAAATACGAGAATTGCTTTCCCAATGGAAATCAGTGTTTTGTTTTCACCCTGGATTTAATAAGTAAACTCTGGTTACTGTTCATTGCTCTTAGGTAGTATTTACAAGCCCTGGCTGTTCAAATCTGTGTCACACAGTGACATGCAGTTGAGGCAGCTGATTAAATGAACATGACAAATACAAATTCTTAGAAATGTAAACAAGAGAAAAGGAAATGTAAACTGAATGTTCACTGGCACTCGGATATGTCCTGGGGCATAGAGATGTAGGTATCAGACTTACATGACAGTGCCTTATGAAAAATGGCTTTCAGACTCCAGTCATCCCAGCTGAGTAACCTGTGTCCCAGTCTAAGGTCAAAGGCCTTTAGGCTCAGGGCTTTTTTTGACTAAATGTTGTTTTGGTTTGACTGGAAACATTCCTTACTGGCTTTTCCAGATGCCAGCTCCATTCCTGTGCTTGTGTCGTCCTGCTGTTCTTTCTGTAGCTGATGGGATAAAATCATCAGCCCTTGATCCGTAGTAAGGAAACAGTGGCAGGTGGTTATGCTGGGTTTTTAGGTTTGTGTGCCTGGTGATTCCAAAGACACAACTAAGAATAAGTTTGTGTGTTTTCCATGTTGCATTTCTGTTCTGTGGGTTTTTTTTTCCTTTTTTTAATGCTCTCTACCATATTTTTGTACATGAGGCAGGATCCTTCTGGGTGAAGTGTGTGCCAGTGCAATTGATAACATCTGATTGATTTACCTTCACTACTTACTACACTTTAAATCTTCCATTTGCAAGCATATTCCTGTATTTATAGTGAGGAGCATCCACAGTGAGTTTCTTCCTTGTCCAGTCCTCACTCAAGCCACCTTGATTCTCCAGGTGTGCCTGGTGTTGGCCTGTCAGAGTCCATGCATGGTGTGCAGACACATGGGGCAGAAAGTTGGGAAGGAGGCTCCTCTGGTTGGAAAGAGCCAGTAAAAGGCAGAAGACTTGAAGGAAAGGATTGGGTTTCAGTGGTTTTCCTTATAAATCTTAGTGCTGCTATGGAAAACTGCCATAGGCACTCAGAGGTCTTGTTCTTCAGTGGAGGCACCCTGGCTGCACCATTCCGTCCACCCTTAAGAGGTGCAGTGTGGCTCCTGCCATTTATCCCAAATGGTCCTTCCCCTCAAATTCCTGGCATTCTGCTGGCAGCTCAG
The DNA here is from genome assembly GCF_037042795.1 of Molothrus aeneus. Taxonomy (NCBI): domain Eukaryota; kingdom Metazoa; phylum Chordata; class Aves; order Passeriformes; family Icteridae; genus Molothrus; species Molothrus aeneus. The sequence goes on along the minus strand of NC_089649.1, from coordinate 52,683 downwards.
TGGGGTTGGCAGTTCCCTGCAGCATCCAGAGCTGAGCTGCTTGCACTTGGTCCCTGGGATGTTTTGTGGATGTTCTAAAAGGATGTTGTCAACTGCAGTTGTCAGGAGTGACTTTATCTGTATAGCTCTGCTGTAATCCTTTATAAGGAAAGTGTTTGTTTCATGACAATTTTTGTTGACTTGTGTTTACACTTTTTAAGGCTTCCATCCTTGTGGGGAAATACATGGAGTGTAAAGGTGTCAGAAGGGGAGGTGTCCATAGCAGGACAGGAAATGCAAATTGCCTGTTTTTCCAGACCTCCAGCTCTGCCTAGGTAAAGTCTGTCATGTCTGAGTATCCCTGTGTTCCTGGGAAAAATAACCAGCCTCACACCCCTGGCTCACTAACATCATGGACAGGGAGGATTGTGATACACTCAAATGATAAGAAGTGGAGATGAAATCTATGGGTCTGTCTTAGGTGAATAATTGGGACACATATGAAAGGGACTGAGACTCTTGAATTCTCCATCGTCAGTCAGGAGGGCAATGAGATTGTAATAATGATTGTTACTCACAAGTCTTCCTGTTGGAAAGGTGACAAAGCAGACACTTTTTTATCAAGCTTTTATTGTCTGTGTAAGTTTGATACAATCAATTAGTGTGTTAAATCCTGCCACAGTAAACAAGAAGGTGCTTGGAGGAAAAGGTTCACCGCCTTCCGTGCTGTATTTTAGCAACTGATTTGCTGCTGTAATGATAACTAAGATGGACTTTGTGTCCCACAAAGTTTATGGCTTGATATGGATGTTTGTTTTAATGTTTGTTTTAGATTCTGCATCTCAAAATCATTGGAAAGTGTTTCTGGGAGAGTTTCTTTTCCAGAGCTTCTTTCTTTTTTTTTTTTTTTTTTAGTAGAGTTTGCCAAGGCTTTTCTTTTTAGAGATTTTGTTTTTCTTTTTATTGAATTTGCTTTTACTGGAAGTTCTGTCCTCATGAAATTCTGATGGTGGAAACAACTCCAAAAACGAGAATCCCGCTCCATGTGGGTAAAGTGGCAGGAGGATGTAAAGAAAGAGCTATTGCTTCTCCACCAGCTCTGGGATCTCATGCAGGGCTCAGCACAAAGCTTGGCTTCCTTGCCTCTCAGAGATGTTTAAATTCAAGGCAGAGAACAGCTCAGGAGACAGCATTGCCTGGTGAGGCTGTGGAAGTGTCAGACCATGTGCTATGAGAACCTCGGGCATTTCTGGCCAGTGGACAAGGTTTTATGGCTGACTGATCACTAGGTAGATGGCTTTTGATGATACAACAAAGACCATTTTGTATCAGTGATAGAGCTGCGGGTGAGCCGGTGAAATATTTACTTAGCTGTGGACTTCCGTGTGAATTGTCGGGTCCTTCCCACCTGAGTGTGGGGCTTGGCTGAGCAGAGCAGCAGACTTCCGTGTGATTCCCTCACAGGACAGTAAGCAGGTGGTTGTTTAGTCACACAAAGGAAAGCCCTAACCTTGACAATAATCCTCCCACAAGCCTCACTGTTTTGAGTGAGGGTATTATTTTTGCTGCCTGGGTGAGCAAAGGAGCACAGCCTGTCTCGGAGGCTGAGCTCTGGCTGCACCTGGCTTGGCAGGTTGGCACAGGGATTTGGTTTGCGTAGGCAGGCAGATCTGGGCTGTATTAAACACCTCATCAAATGTACATGCACAGCTTTACTCTAGTTGGGATCAGCTTCTGCAGGACAAGGCTTTGAGACTATGGTTTCTTTGAGGAAATAATCATTAGCAGTCGGTACCTACAAAGAGCACACACCATCAACCAGAGACATTTCATGGCATCCCAGCAAGATGGCTGATGTGCACTTGGCCTGGTTTTGTTACATTCTGTATCTGCTGTTCTAGGGATTTGTTTTGTTCTGTGATGACCATTCTTCTTGTTGGTGCCTTGCTGATTTCATGAGTTTTACAGACCTGAGGTAGAAAGTTTGTGCTTTAAAATGTTCAGAACGTGTTTGTTTTCTTAGCGAAGGCTTTGGTACCAGGCACTTCACTTCCTGGCATGATCCCTTTAATGCCCCTTTATCCCATTTTCTCCCCCTACTATACAAGAGAGGTAAAAAAGGGAAGACTTTGTGTCATTCTTATACTTCCTTTGTATTCAAAGGAAAATCTGTAGTAACCTGTTACTGACCTGAAAATCTGTTAGTAACCTGTTGTTGATGACCTCAGTCAGGTTTTGCCCAGTGTCTGTTTTGCCAGCTCTGAGAAGTTGTCTGGACTGCAGGAATATCCACCAGTGATCTCCCTGGTACAGCTGTGCCCTCTCAGATGCTGACAGTGTACTGACCTGTAGTGTGGAGCCAGGGAGTTCCAAAGAAAGGAAATTATTGAAAGTCATCACATAGTTCTTACAACAAGTACAAGGGCAGATCAAAGCATTTGCTGACTATTAATTTCCAGCTGTATAAAGAGCACCCCTGCAGAGGCAGAATAATACCTCTCCAGGAAGGCAGCTTCTTGGACAGGGCTCCTGGAATGGAGTTTGAAGAACAGCTTTTCATGCTGCTCTTGAAATGGACTTCAGGTTATGCTGGAAATTGTTTTCATGGGGCATGTTCCCTCTGATTTCAAGTAGAATGAAGTTTAAAATATTTTCTTTGGTCTATCTGTGTAGGGGGAGTGGGTGGAAATTTCTCAAACGTGTTTTATTTTGCATCGCATTAATTGATTGTTTTGTGCAAGAAGCTAAACGGAGTGAAAACATAGGAAAGCAGGAAAGAAAGGAGCTGGAGGCAAGGGCTCAAGGAGAGGAGAAGGCTCTTAAACTTGTGCAAAAGGCATAGTGCTGAACCTACTTCAGCCTTTCACTCTCCAGGGTGATAAGTGAATTACTTAAAATGCCAATTGATCTGGGTGGGAAGTGGAAAGCCACTCTAATCCAATTAATCCCAGAGCATGGGATGCCTCGCTGGCAGTGTGAAAGCAGCCCCAGCACGTGCTCAGCTGTTGCTCTTTCACAATGCGTGGTGCAGTTGTCACTCCCAGGCTCCTGCCAGCAAAAACATCCGCTGGGTTCATTTTACCACCAAATATTTTTACACTTCTGTGCTAATAAATATAAACTGCCCTGGCTGCAACTACTGTGTCCCATCCTACTGTTCCTGCATCGCACCACAGATGTGAGCTGAGCCACGCTGCTCTCCTGTTCATCCTCCCAGCAGTGAGAACTCTCCTGTCCCAAGGAGTTCCCCCCTGGTGCTGATTTTAGCCCCTGAATGTAGCAGTGAGCAGAAGGGAAAAATTTCAAACCAGCCTTTAGGGTTGTAGCCTGTTGGCAGTCTGTCCTGCCTGCTTGTAGGGGAGCCTGGAAGGATTTTCCTCTAGCTGGCTGCTGTTACAGGCATGTCCACATGTGTGAGGAGCTTGGGAGGTGGCTGAGGTGCAGGCACTGCTTGCATACAGTGCTTTTTCCCTGGCTTGAAATGGTGCTATGTTCTGTGGCTAGTGGTGCCTCAGCCTGATGCTCTGGTGCCACAGTGTAGGGAAGAACATGGCTCAGCAGGAAGGTGGGGACAGCCTCAGGTTCTTCTTTGGAAGGATGTTTCTTGAAGGCTTCATCTGAGCTCTCTTTAAGTGCATGCCAAGCATTTAAGTACTGAAAATATACTTGTTTTCCCCGCTCCAGAGGCTTACACAGCTGAACTCTCCAATATTTATGTTTGACGTCAATGGGAATGTTGCCTGAATGTGGGATTAGAAGCACTGAGCTGTTCCCTGCTCCGTGTGTCGGAAGGCAGCAGTGTGTGCACGCCAGCCAGCCCAGTGCCATGGTCATGGTGCTGCTGTCATGTTTGGTGAGCCCTGCCACACAGGGAGCTCCCTGTGCACTTGGGCAGTAATTACAGATAAACACCTGAACAGTGACTGACACTTATTTCCAGTCTTCTGGTGCTCAGGAGATTGCTGACCCACTTCAGCACTGGTGACTCCATTGCCATAACTCTGGGTAGTGCTGACAAGAGGGTGTAGGCTTTAACAAAATAACATGTGATTGGAACTCGGGTGTTCCTTGTGGATGCACCAGCCCAGTTGTTTGCTCATTCTCTCTGCATTTCCAGCTCGGAAAGGTGCTGAGCTCCCTCTCTGGTGATTCGGGTCTGATAACAACGGGCTGGGTAAAAGGATTAGGATATTAATCCAGGCTGTATTCTCTGCTGTTAGTCTGTAAAGTGAGACATTAATAACCTTTCTCTGCCTTGGTTGAGATATACCAGAGTGTTTTTTGACAATAGATGTTAATTACTAAGAAGTTCTCAGCTTCTCTGAGGAGGGGGTAAACTAAGATACCTTGCGTGGCTCATTTCCAGAGAAATGCAGAGAGTTCAAGGAGGAAGGAATTCAGATGCAGGCTTTTTCCTGTTCTTTTTTTCACCACATGGCTGACAGACAAAAGCATAGGTGTCTTCTTATTTTATGCCATTAGAAAGTGTACTGGACCAAATTGGAAATAAAAATATGATCTCCATGTCCAATTCCTTCCCCTTGGCACAGAATAGCTGGGCTCCTCTGTTAGTGTCTAACGGGGGGAGATTCTAGGTTTGTATTGCTGTCACAGCCAGGTGATGACGGTGACTTTCTCAGGTGTAAATGTGAATGCACTGCACCTGGGCTGGTGGATTTCTGTAAGTTTCTGGCAGTTTCAGTTTAGCAGATGTTGGTGCAGACCTGCTTTTCTCCCTGGATGGGCTGAGCAGTGCTTGTCACTTGCATCCGTGAGATTCCAGAAACCTTTGTGTTGAGCCTGCTCTGTGCAGCCCTGTGCTGCAAACGTCAGAGAGTAACCATCCCTACTCAGAGCAGAGGAACTTATTCTGCCTAGTGTACTTTGGGCATCAGAGTAATAAGGTCAGACTGAGCTATTCTGCAGGCTCGCTTCATATAGAAGCAGAACCTTTTGCTTCTGTAGCACATCACAGAGCGCCTTCTACTTTGGGTGAGAAAAAAATAAATCTCCTTTCTGTTTAAATCTTAGTGCTGTAATTGTAGCCAATCCACTGCTCTGACTAGCATGAATGTGTTTTTCCAACACAGATGTTCTAGTCATTTGCATTCTGTTGACATCAACAATTAATTTTATGTTTTTAAAGCTCAATATAATTTTGCTGAAGAATTACATAAATAAGAACATGTGTGTTACTGAGCTGCATCCCTCCCCACAACCTCTTGGAATCCAGTCCTTCACTTCTGGGTGGTCACTGTACTTAGAGGGTGTTTTTATAGCGGGTATATAGTGGGAGCTGTCTGGTATAAATGAGAATACAGCAGAATCCTGTTTACAATTAGGACACTTGAACTATCTTGCCTCAGTTGTCCATCTCTTCCTGTGGTCAGTGCAAGGAAATTGGTTTGTTGTTACAGGGACAGCTTGGGATGTGTTTCAAAAAGTCAAGAAAAGCTTTACTTTGGGGAAGGGAAAACATTCATCCTGTGGGGGCTGAGGATGCTGTCTTTGAGCATGGATGGCAAATAGGAGGCATTAAATCCTTTGATACTGAAAGGAAATCCCTAAAAAGCTGCTTTATGCCTTTTACTTCTTGCCAGTCCCTGCCTGTCAGAGTTGATTTCTGTCAAGATAGGCAGAACTGAAGTTTCTTTCAGGGTGAAACAGCTGGGGCTGTTCCTCATCCTGTAATTGTTACTGTCCTAGAAGATGCTGCTACCACATTCCCCTGTACTTGCTGTACCTCTGGCATCCCAGTGGATGGGGAGATGCTGCTGTACAAAATTCAGTGAGAAGAAAACTGATGTGTTCAAAAATGAGAGAGGTTACTGGACAGCTCATCTTGTAAAAATTCTGGCCATTTAATGAGAGAATCTGCCAGGACAGTGGCCCCAAACTCAGACGCTGCTTTGGGTCAGTGCCATGCGAATGGCTCTGATAAAAACCCAACCTGCCTGAAATGTTGGTGCTCAAAGTTTGCAAGGCCACGTTGCAAAATGGTGTTTGCTGTTTAGGTTTGAAGGAGTAGAAGTGTTTGTGAGTCCTTCCAGATCCACTCTTGCTGGTCCCCCTGAGGGCCATGCCTGAATCCCTCCTTGTCCCCAGTTTTGTTTAGGTGTTCTGAATTTCAGAGCTGGACCTGGTGAGATCAGATTCATTTCTGGAGGAGCTTTGTCAGGCAGTTGATCCTGGCAGTGTGCTGGGATAGAGGAATGGAATACTCTCAGTTTGAGAGATGGAGAAGGATTTGGTCTCACACCTGATTCGTAGCAAGTACCTACCTAATGGCTTGGGACCATCTTGTTCTAATGTTTTTAAGGGCATAATTTTAGTTCATTCTTTTAATATCTTCAAAGGTTAAAGCTTTAACTAATTGCAGATATTAAGAGCTCTATTTTATACTGCATCATCTTAATCACTACTGCTGCTGTAAACTGAATGACACAGTGTTGTGGGGAAAGACTGGACTGTGGGTGACAGCACTCCATCCTCAATGAGCTCAGGCTGGGGAAGCTGAGCAAGGAATGGGTTAGGAATAAACCTGTTCCCTAGACAGGCCATGTGTGTAATGCTTCTGATGGGTGCTCACAATCTGAGCTCTCACTTGGCACCAGGAGGGCTACAAAAAGGCTCTGCTGCAGCACTTCTCTCTGTCTGCTCTTAGACACAAAACTCATTTATTTTGTGACCTTTCAGCAGTTACTCGTTCATCTCCTCCAGAGGAGGTGACTTTAATGTCCTGTGCGCATGCAGTGAGTGCAGGCACTGGCAGTATTTAAGTGCACACCATGCAGCCAGGCACTTAGAAACTGAATTTGCCAAGTGGAGTTGCTCAGATGGGGAACACCCAGCCTCTCTGAGAGCGTGTCCCATTCCCCTAAGGCAGGTGCTCCTGCTGAGCAGCTGTGCTCTGGGCTGCACACAGGCCATCTCCAAGGTTGGCATGGGCACTAACCTGAACCTGTAGGCTTGTGGAACCACTCCTGCCTTTCCTGGGACCCTGCTGTAGTTTGAAGATGTGATTTCAGGGTAATGGCGAATTTTCGAGTCTTTTAAATCCTACTCATCTTTGAAAGCAACAGCTGATCTTGCTGCGACAGGAGACCCATACCAGCTCCTTGGGATGCAACCACACTGGCCCTGTTCTAAGTCACCCCCAAGTCGTGGAGCCAAAGGGCTGGCTGCAATGGCTGTGGCTGTGAGGTGGGGACACCAGTCTGAGCTCCACAAAAGCCAGGCTTGGGCAAGGTGTGGCCTAGGGGCATGTGTTCTCTCTCCCTGGATATGAGGTAGGGAATGTCTGGCCTGCTGCAGGTGTTCTGGCTCTGCAGAGGGTGTTCAGTTTGCTGGGGGATAAGGAGAGATTTTTTTTTTCTCACCCAAAGTAGAAGGTGCTCTGTGATGTGCTACAGAAGCAAAAGGTTCTGCTTCTATATGAAGCAATGCTGCAGAATAGCTCAGTCTGACCTTATTTCTCTGATGCCCAAAGCACACTAAGGAGAACAACTTCCTCTGCTCTGAGAGGGAACAGTTGCTCCCTGATGTTTGCCAAATGAAAAATAAGCTGAAGTGATGGAGAGAAAATTACCTTGTTAAATATGAAGGAAATAGAATTAGAGGGCAAGTTGTCTGCATGGAAATAAGAACCCTAGTGCTGATGTTTTAGGTAGGATCAGATTGAGGTTCAGAGTGGCTGTAGACTGCTTCAAGATGTTTGTGTACCTGTTTGGGAAACATTGCTGTGTATATTTTCAGAGTTGCTCATTGTTTCAGACAACTTGTTGAAATAAATTAGGCAGGGAAAAATTAAGCAGCGCTGGTCACTTGGTGCTGGCCTTCTTGAGTTCACTGACTGCTGCTTTTTCTTTCTGTGTTTAGATTCTTGCCCAGTTAGGAGAGCTGGGAGATTATATTCAGGGATTAAATTCTTTGCTGTTGGCCATCTCTGATTTTATTGGAATAATAGGACAGAGCATCCTGGGAGACAGAGGGAACTTAGCAACTTATTATGGCTCTATTTTCCCTCTTTGTCCAGGCAGCTCTTGAATGTAAGCAGTGTTCTGGTTTACATCCTTACCCAGAACTGTCAGAAATGTGCCTCTGTGTGTTTTTGGAGCCAGGCTCCTTGTTAACTGCTGCCTGTTTGGCATAGATGGGTTGACACAGCGTGTCTGCAAAGGCAGTGAAGCCTTATTTATCAGTGTTTTGTGTCACATGAGAACCACTAGCAGCCAGACCCTGACAGGAGCTGTGTCACATTGTCTGTAACTGGCCCTTGGGGTGGGGACTCCAGTTCTCAGAGTCAGTGAAGTCAAGGAAGGGTCACAAGAACTGGAGGGTAAAAGCTTCTGAGCTTCTATAAAGTGCCGCACTGAAAGGGACATGTGGACGCTGTGCTCACTTGGGAGTTTCCCGTTTTCTGTGTTCTTGGTGAACTGCAGTTGCTCTGAGGGTTTGGCTTTGAGAAATTTCAGAAGCTTTGGAAGGTAAATTAAATTACCACCAACTACGCAGCTTGCTTCCTTTTAAGCAGAACACATTCTTCTCAAACTGAAATGTAATTATGGACCTGATGTACTCGGAACATTTCACTTGTTCAAACTCAAAATTGTATTCTCTGCAAGCTGCTTTAAAGCCAAAATAAAAACCCCAACCTAATTATAGCAGCAGTGTGGAGGAGGTCTGCTAGGATATAGTACGATACATTTTGACAGCTGCTTTTTACTGGAAGGTTGTCAAGATCCTCACAAAAAATGTTTTGAAGTGCTTAAAATGGGTGAACCCAGGATCTGTAGCTGTTGTGTCACCAGCAGAGTCCAGGGTTGGTGCAACACATTGGGCTGGGGCAAAGGCTTGTTCTCATCTCTGCTGGGCTTCTCAGCTGCATTAAGGAACCTTTGCTGAAGTAGGAAAGGGTGAAACTGAACCTTTATTTGGCACATAAAAAGAAGTCTCCAAAAATGTTCATTGAAGGAGAGACATTTCAGATATTTCAAATTTTAAAGCTTGGGCGTGGTGCTTCACTATTGTGGCTGTGGTCCGTAGGTCAGTGGCAGATGAGGTGGTTAGAAGAGTGACTAAAATACATCCCTAACCCCTTCTTTTATTCCATAGCTACTGCCATGTGGGTCCCTGGCACCAGTGCCGGGAGTCAGTGCATCTGGTGATAATCCTAGGGACGAGTCCAAGGACAAGGAATATTCAAGGACCTTGTGTACGCTGGGGCAAATGGTGTTTGATGGCCCTGCTGGAGAGGCGTGGTTTTGACCCTTAAAATCCCAAAGAACACACAGAAAGGACAAGAAGGGCAAAGAAAGAATTTAGCAGTTCTCCTCATCCTGCAGAGATGGCAGTTTGTACTGGGCTTTTTGGAGCATTGGCTTATTCAACAGGTTTGAGGGAATATTGGAAAGAAAAAGCTTCCCTAAGCATAGGTTCAAGGAATACTTGACCACTGAGGTAGCCAAAGATCCCCTTGCTGCCAGAACAAAAGTTAGAGGCAGTGGAGGACTGCAGTTCAAAAGGAGGAAGAGGTGTTCCTGACAATGGAACTGGGAGTGGTGGATGTGATTTTCACTTTAATGCGTTGCAGTCTTTCCCAGACTGCCTTTGGGGCCAGAGCTTGTGCCTAATTGTGGCATGCATCTGGATAAGGAAAATCAGAATGAATCACATCCTGTATGGTAGCTGTCGTTGTTGAGTAGAGAACTTTTTCTGGGAGATTTAATAACCCATGTTGTTCTTTTAAAAAAGCAGAAAATATTTTCTTGATGCCCCACAGAGGCAAATTAACAAGTTACACCATGTGTGATTCTGGCTCCGAGGCTGAATGCATTTAGGGATTCACTTGTTCAACAAATGCTCATTTGCATCAACTGACATTGACTCAGACTTCGGGGGAATCAGATTTGCTTTGATTTAGCTGAACTGTGAAGTACATTTGAGATTTTTTTTTCCCCAAACTGTCTGCTGGTATGAATTCCAGAAGTGTTTACTGGAATTTCAACCGAGACACAACAGAGCTATCCCAGGTGGCCTCTTACTTGTTGTTTTTATTAACATCATTATTCTAAGACTATAATTGGAAAATATTGCTAATTAGGATTACCACATGGCTTAGCAGGAACTGAGGAACCACTTCTCCTTTTGCATAAGCAGTTTGGTCATGTCTGTCCTTGGTTTCATGGTCGGGAGCAGTGTTTGCAAGTGGGGCTGAGGGCGTGGAGTCTGTTTGTTAGCAGTGAGCATGGAGTCTGATATGAGAATGCACCCCACCGCCCAGTGGATGTTATCAGGAGGGTTTTTGGTGGCTGTGTGTTAACCTTTGTGGCTTCTGTGAAAGAAATGCCTTTTGTGAGAGGATCCGTAACTGACATTTTGTACAGAGAATTCCTAGGACTCGCTTCTTTGACAGATTTGCGTGTGCAACATCCAGCCAGTACTTGAAAGAAAGGACTGTGTTTAAAGCTTCATTTTGTATCCAGATACTGAACATATAAACACAGGCACAGAATGTGGCCTGCTTGGGTCACCTGTTCGGTTTCAGCTGGCTGAATTCAGCTTGCAGTAAGTTGTGTTCCTACCCTGGCTGCATTGTAATGGTTTTTCTCTTATTAATACACTATTTAGTTAAATGTCAGCGTTTTTTAATCATATGCACTAGATCATGAGGGTCTAGTTCAGTGCTGAAGGGCTGTTTACTGTAGTTCTGCAGTTCTGTAGTTCCAGCACTCTGAGGAAGGGACCTGCTGGGCATTTTCCTCAGCAAGATCCTTTGGAAGCTGTCATAGTGCTCTTGCAAAGCTTCACCAGCACGTCCCCTGGAGCACTGCAGAGATTTGGGAGGGATTTAACTCTCAGCAGAACTTGGCATTTGGCTGGGTTAGGAGTTGTAGAAGTTGGCTTGATCAGTGATTTATAGATGTCAAGAAGATGTTGAACAATGTTTTTTGAGGAGCACTGTAAACAAAGTATGTTTGTATTAGGGATTCTTTGATGTGAAAATCTATTCAGGAGGTGCCAGGGCGCTATCTGAGAACAGCATCAAGACCATCCCCATGTGTAATTTAGTGGCAGGCGTTTCCTGCTGCTGCTGCCTCGGTGGGGCACACCTGACAATGCCTGCCCAGGTACAGCCGTTAATGGGGTTTTCAGCAGCCGGCTGGGGAGGCTCTCACACATGGACAGCCAGGTGGCATCAGGCAGGCTGCTCTGAGCCAGCTCTGCCAGCATCTGCCTTGTGCAAACTTCCCAACGGTTAGGAGCGGTGTCCAAGGAAATGGAGCTTCTTCCTGACCCAGCCGGTTTTGGGATGTGCGCAGGATTCACTGGCACTTGTGATTTCAGATGAGAAATAAGAGCCAAGTCACAATTACCCCTCAGGAACAAGCGGTACGGGTAGCTGAGGGGAAGGTGACCAGTGCAGAGGAACCTGTGTGGTTTCAGGGGTGTTCCTCTGGGCTGTTGAATGTTGGGAAACATCTCTGAGTAACCCAGCTACTTTTTAAACTTCAGCTTAGGGTATCTTTGCTTGTCTTCTCAGATGCATGGTTTATATTTCCAGCTGTGTTTCAGACAAACTGGTCGACTGAGGGGTTTTACTGATGTGAGCAAGCAGGGTGTGCTCGGGAATGCTGCTGACAGGGAGACTGGAGCGGAGTTACCAGTTGGATTTCACTAGAAATGCAGAGATACTTTTCTCAAAAGGGTTTCTGCTCTACTTATGCTTTTTTTTCAAAGGGCAGACCGCACAGGACAGGTTAGGAAGATATCAAATGTATGGAGTTCATACAGGCTGCAGTTCTTTCATCTATGCAAACAGTACAGGGATCAGGCATGCTGATGCAGTGTGGTCAGGACGAGTCTGTAATCATGATTTAGCTGCTGATCAACAAGCCCCACACCAGGTCAGGTTTCCAAGCTGTCCTTTCCAGGGCTGCTTTGCTTGAAACCTGAGAGTTTCACTAATCAGTGCTGTGGATGCCAGGGCAACGCGAAGTACCACAGACCTCTCCACAAAACTCTGATTCCACATGGTGGTATCTCCTTCAACATCTGCAGTGGGCTGTGAAAAGAGCCTGGAAGTTCATAAACTTAAAGTAAGAAAATGGGAGCAATGCTATGCAAGTGTCACTCTTGGGCCAGGATCCAATTTCCTGAACACTTGATGGTGTGGATGGCCAGGAAATGCCAAGGAAAGCTACTGACAGCAAAAGGGAGGCACAGCTCAGCAAAAGGGGCACACAGGCAAGCAGGAGAGTTAGGGTGGAGAGGGCCAGAGCTGTGAATTCGCTTTGGCAAGGTCACAGGAGGGCAGTGGTAGCTGCTGCCAAGCCCTCTCTGGGCACATCAGGGCCCCCAGGGCCATGTGTGGGAATGCTGCTATCTGAGTCCGAGGTAGCAGCATGTGTTTGACTGATCACAGAGGTGATCCCAACAGAAAGCTCTGCTGTGACTGGGGAGACAGAGAAGTTGGGCTCTGTGTACTTTAAAGCCTGCTTCCCCCTAAGAAGTCTGTCCCTTCACAGCCAATAGAGGCAAGCTGGGCACTTGGGGGAAGACTACAAAGGAGTGATACAGAGTAGTGTCTCCCTTTTCTCCTTTCCTTCCTTCTTCCCTCTCCAGTCATATGTCCTCTATGTGAAGGAACAAGAGCAGTTCCCTAAATGGAGTCTGGGGTAATGCTTTCTGTCCCAGTGTCACTGGGGATTAGTCAGTGCAAGGCTCCACATGCTCCACAGGTCCTCGGTGCTGGCAAAGGAGCCAAGCAGCAGCACAGCAGCGCTTTCCTCTGGCTTTGATGTTGGACTTAGTGGTGACTTTGGAGGAGACCCAGAGGAAATCTCTGAGATGTGAAGGAGAAGCCCTCAGAATTAGGTCCTCTGGAGAGTCCTTCCTCAGTCCCTTCCGGTGAGGACTGGGCTTTCCATGCCTGCAGTAAAACCTGTTGGCAGCACAGCACACGCTGCCAGTTTTTCTCGTGGCTTGCCTGGAGATGGATGTTGTGGGGGGGGTGGAGTGCTGAACTTACATTGGGGGCAGGAAATAGGTGAAAGACACCAGGGTGTAAATCAATGACCAGTGGGAGGCAGCCATGACAGTGGTTTCTGGTGCTCTTCAGCTCAGGCTGCTGGGCTGTGACAAGTGCAGGACAGTCTGGCAGTGCCAGTGTGACACAGCCTCTGCCGAACAGTGGTGTGCAGCCAGGGCAAGTGGTTGTGCATGTGCTTCCTGGGAAAATCCTTTTCCCTTCCCCGGACAGCACAATGCAATTCCTTTTGGCTCTGCATCGCTCCCCACTTTCCTGTGCCAGCAGCAGGAAGGGTGGGAGGGTCAGCCCCAAGGGCTGGGGAAGGAAGGAGCACCTCTGCCCAAGCTGCAGCTGTGACAGAAGTCCCTCTACCATTCCAGCACCTTTGGTGATGCCACTGCTCTTTTTTTCTCTCATTTTTTCCTGTCAAGGGAACATTTTGTTGAGGGAACAAAATCCTTCAGCCTGTCAGCCCCATGAGCTGCACGTGTAAGTCATTGAGGATGTGGCTGTTGAGCCTCTCCTTTGTATGACAGATCTGGAACTAAATGTGTGTGAGTCCATGGAACAGGCTTGATTCAGTCCACCAAAATTACAGGGTAGCTCTAGTTTTCCCTTTTTTAATTGATGGCAGGGTTTTAATGTGGTCATAGTACAGAGTCACATGATTTATAATCAGATGGACTAACCACTGACTTGTGCCTTATAAGTCCACATGCATACCTTCCAGATGCAAGGCAGAGAGCAACAGGACATCTTTAGCATGTGTTGGTGAGGCTATTTTCTGATAGAAAGTAGGCACCTGGCCCTAGATCCCACTGACGTGAGAAATCAGCAAGCAGAGATGTGCTTGACCAGCCCCTATGTCTATTTATAGGCAGGTCTGCCCAATTCAGGGCAGGCTTGTGTCTTTTTTGTCCCATTCCAGCTACATTTGCTGCCAGATTGTTCTGGCTAGCTGTGGGCTGCTGGAGCTCCACGTGAAGCTGTCTGCCCAACGGCACCACCCTGTAATTACATGGGAAGGGATCTCCGGGCTCAGCTTTGCACTGCTGGATTTCTTCTCAGGGCGTTCTACGCGTGGCACTCGCACCCACCCGGCCCAGAGCAGCGAGTTGGTGAGGCAGATCCACCCTGGGCTGCTTTCACCCTGTGAGGAGTTGTTCCTGAGATAATTAAAGTCCTCTTTCCAACATCCCCAGAGGTCCAACACACACAGGTGTCATGTGCCATGCAGTGAAGGTCATCCACAGGCTTCAACTCCAGCAGGTTTGATTAAGAAATCAGACTGCCAACTTCCAAAGTCAGAGATTTTTTCCTTGGCTTCTGATTGGTTTGGTCGTTTGTTTTCCACATGAGCTTTTGGGGTGTTTGGTCTGTGCAGGCTGCTTTTTTCAGTCCATGTTCTGTCTTCCCTTTTTGTTAATTACTGTTACTGTAGTTATGCCCTCTGTAAGGAATTCTCACTTCTGACCCGCTCCCAGTGCTTGATAGGATTGATGGGTGGATTTCTCTCCTGCCACCACAGAGGCATTTCAGTGCTGCTGAAAGTAACTGAAGTCTATTTTATAATTACAGGTTTTACAAAACCAAGAATCTTAGCAGCAGAAAGGCTAAGAGAGAAAATTACTTCCCCAAAAGCTTTCCTTGCAGGTGCCTTCCTTAAGGCAGAGTTGATTTGAGGCACTCTGCCCAAGGGAAGTGGCAGGCAAAATATGCTGGATGCTCAGTGTGCTGTTTCTGTGTGCAGTAAATTTGATATTTTATAATGACAATCTGCAAACAGCTTCTGCAACTTGCCAAGAGGTGTAGTGAAAGCTCTCTGCCCTGAGGAGTTTGCAAACTTCCTCTCCTACCCCTCCTTTGCATCCGTGCAGAAGCACGAACTTGTGCTCCCTGGCCTATCCCCCTCCCCTGAATTGGGGAACAAAACTGTAACTGGACAATCTGCGGAGTGGGAACTTCTCCATGCTCTCTTCCAGCAGTGCCAGCATTGAATACACACAGGGAGTACAGCTGAGGCTCATGCCCTGAGGCTGCCAAGCAGATTTTACGGACGTTTCAATAAACAGCATTTTTGAAAGGGGAAAAAACCCAACAAAAACGGAAGTCTGGAAATGACTCGCTCATTTCAGTGGTTAGAGGCATGACATTCATTACAGTCAAATCTGTTCAAATATCCTTGGCAAATACCAGGAAAGAGTGTTCTGTAGATAGGTGGGTTGCTTTTAGAAGGTCACTCCTTAAACAAAAAAAAAAAAAAAAAGAAAGAAGGGAGAGACAGGCTGTGAGGATTGCAATCCCATCTGCCCTCTGGGAGAAGCAGCATGGCTGCAGGGAAGTAGCAGGTGCAGGACAGGAGCAGCAGTGCAGCCGGGCTTGACCTGCCCTCTGGAAAGGGAAACTCTGTGGCATCGACAAGGTGTGGCCTTTGAGAAGTCTTACCTCCTGAATAGGGCATGCACAGTTAGGCAGATGCACGTCAAATCCTATTTTTAATTAGCATTTCCAAATCAACAGGTTAACTGACTTCTGAGCCTGGTGACAGGAGAAATGAGTACTCTGTTATATGATCAAAAGCACCTAAACTTTCATATCTTAACAGCAAGTCACTTCTGCTTTGCTTTGATTTTACTTCCTTCCTCATCTTTCTCCTTTTAGTTCATTTTGGGGATTTTTCCCCCTTTTGTGGAAATTTGAGGACTCTGGTGGAGGAGATCTGAGCTTCTTTTTATGTTTTGTGAGTCTATCTAGGGCCAGGGATTTTAGTTATGTTTTGGATTTCCTGAGTAAAGCTGGTTTTTAACTCTATCCATAAACCTTAAACCATCAGTCAGTGCCTGCTCTGTCTGGCATGGATTTTTGCCATGGTCCTTCAGGTCTCGTAACTTGAGAGTGTGATTACTTGGCAAATGTTTGTGGAGCTACTAGCAGCTATCACCATACCTGGAGTTCGGCTCTCCTGGGTTTTGTGTCAGAGTGTGTTCTGCTGTGTGGTTTGATTCCTGCTTGCTCTCCTAGGGTCCATCAGAACTGGTCTTAGGAGAGGAGAAAGAGGCATTTTGCAAACTATGCCGAATTATGCCTTGTTGTGACTAAATTTGGGCAAGAGCTTGCTCTGCTGCTTTTGGAGAAGGATGCTGCTGGAGCTGCTAGCAGCAGTCAGCCCCTCTGCACCTGCCAGGCACAGGCAGCTCTCCAGCTGCCCCAGAGGCCAGGGAGGAGCATGGGGAGGGAGCCTTTGGAAAAGCAAACACTTGTGTCTGCAGGATCACTGCCTCGAAGTTGTTATTGTGGCAGTGCAGTGACCAGGGGGTGACGTGCTTGTGTCAGTCCCCGCTGTTCCAGAGGAAGGCTCCTAAAACCTGAACAACTCCTTGCTGTTTCAGGGTGTTTGGTGGTTCCCACGTGGCCTCCGGTATCAGGGTGGGCTGTATGTGTCTCCTTAGGGAATTAGAGGACAGGCTTAAAGTCTGTCAAGGGCAATGACTTTGGCTGCTGTTGCTGAAGAGTGGCAGCATCAAGCAGCCCTGGCCCTGTGTCTTGCCTCGATGCCTGGAGCTGAGATTGTCATGTTTGCCAAGGTGGTGGGACATCCTGGGGTGGGCACAGGTTGTGTCTGTTGAGAACAAAATAACACTGAGGCTTTATAGATTTGCTGGCCAAGATGGACTCTATGTCTTGTGAGGCAGAGCCCTGATCTGGGGAGGATGTGCTCCCATGCAGGACCAGGCTGGGGACCCTCTGCTCAACCAGCAGATCAAGCAGGAGCAGCTGTTCCCCTCACGTAACTTCAGCCCCTGTTTTTGACTCATTTTGAAAGTGAGAACAAAAAAAGCAAACGCTCCCTGAAAGTTCAAAGATATGCAAATCACTACTGTTTGGACAGTAATTTTTTCCCCACTGGAAAGCAGATTATACAAACGGATCTGTGAGAAGCCCAAGCCTCGGAGCTGGGCAGCGGCATTCCTGCAGCACGCGGTGGGCTGGGAATGCCGCGCACCTGCCCCGGCTGGGCCACGGCTGCCAAACCAAACAGGCAGCAGCCTTTCAGTAGCACCTGCAAGGAGCAGGGCTGGCCCCTGGCAGCACAGCCCCAGCCCCAGGTTCTGCTGCACAGGCTTCATTTTTCTGTGCCTGACCCATTTCTGCAGAGCTGTCACTGAGCAGTCCCCAACCCTGACTTTAGGCGTACCCTTACTATTCTGTTTTCTCTTGCCTTGAAACTGTCAGATTTGTAAATCAGGTGTTTTCTGGGGAAGATGACTGGATGCCTGTCTGACAGGGACATGGTAGTGACAGTGAGCTGAAAAAAATTGCATCCTTAAGCAATATATATGGACTAGTGAAAGGTGACATTCCAGGGAAAAAGGGCTGCATTTCTTTTCCCATACTTTCCAGGCTAAAATCTTTTGCTGGCTTGTCTAGTGGTTTACTTGTCTAATAACTGCTCTGCTTGTCTATGTGTTAGCAGGATAAGTAGCCATGTGTGTTTTCAGTGAATCAAGTAGCAAAGTAACAAATGGCCCTGCTTCTTTGGGAATGACCATTTCCTACAGCCCTGTGGGCCAGTGGCAAATGTGTGGCTGCAAACCTGTGTGAACTGGGAACTGCTCAGTCTGGGAACTATGTTCAGCTACACTTGCAGTAACCTCTGTGCTCTGGCCCGTATCCTGGAGCTCACAGGAAAAAGTTAATCCAAAAACCCCATAGCTGCAATGGCCCCACACCCTCCTAAATCCATCATTCTGCCTTTTGGCTGGGTGCCATGGAAAAATGGTACTTGGGACCTGGTGGAGGGATTGGGAAGAATGACATAGGAGCTTGGTTTGTGTAGAGGCATAAAGGGCCATCCTTGGTTGTCTCTCTTTGTGTGCTGAGTTTTGCTTTGGTTTTGTGTTTCTCAGTCCAGAAAAAGCCTTGTAGTTCCTCAGTGGCTGTGAAGAAAAGCTTGCTTCCCAAAAAGGTCCCAGGAGGCATCTGCAGGTCTCTGTTTTTGATCGGCCCTGATTGCAAAGCAACTCCTCTCCCCAGTCCTATATTTAAATTCACGAGGGGTGGGGAGTCTTCCACTGGTTCTTTTTATTTGTTTTATTTCTTCTTTGTTGTTGATTTCATTTTCTGCTCCCCCCAATGTGTTCCTGACATGCAGACAACTGCCTTCATGCTTCTGCTTCTTTCCTCCTCCTGTCTCTTCCCTGTGCCCAGAAGATAGCCTGCAGCAGTTCCCTCTCATTGACCTGGAGAGCTCATGACCCCCTGTCCCCCCTGTCCCTGTTAGCTGCACCCAAGGGCTGGGGCTGCCTTTTCACTGCTGATCCCCCTTCTTGTCTGAATGAGGAACTTCTGCCTTCTGTGTGCATCTCTGTTTTTAACAGGCTTCTTTATTTCCATGCTCACAGAATTAATCTAAACTCGGTCTCTCAGCAAACTGTTCTCAGCCAGAGGATTGTTTTCCAACTGAGGCAACACCCTGTTTACATGAATAGGCAAATTCACAGTCCACAGAGCTTCTTCCAGTGAGGGCAGCTGTCAGACTCTTTGTGCAAGGGCAGTACATGGTTCACATGTACAGCAAACAGTTCTTCTTCTGAAGGGTAACCCTTTTTTATAGTTATTTTTCTTTTTTGTGTTTTTCTTTCCCTGAAGAGTTGAAAGCTAGAACATCTGCTTCTTGGCCAGCCATTCTTTCCCACAAACGTTACTTCCCAAGTTCAAAAAGCTGGGCTGGGTTATTGTGTGTGGACACGTCTTGGTGCCCGTGGTTCTGGAATCTGCCTGGGAGCACCGCAGGCAGCTGGGAAGCCAGGCAGGCTCTGCTGGGGCCCCGTGTCTCATGCTTTAGCTCCTGGGAGCCAAAAGAGCAGCTCAGCACAGCGTTCCTGCACGTGCAGTAGACACGGTGAGAGAACCTGGGTTAGAGAGATGAGGTGAGCTCCTGTCGGTGACTACCAGTACCCACTGGTGCTTCAGTTAGATGTAACCTGAGCTGCAGGTGGCAAAGAAGGCCAAACATGGCACAGCAAAATTTAATTGCTCCTCATTAAACACCTATTTCCACTGGAAATGTGTTTTACACCTGTCCCTTTCAGGCAACTGCACTCGTTCCCCACCTGAGACATTGTCTGTGTGAAAAGAGCTTCCTCTGTGGTGTAGTAATTGGCTTCTAAATCTTGTCTGTCCCTGCTTTCCTGTCATCTACCCTTGGTGTTGTTAAAGGACACGTTCTGAGATGGTTCCAGCAAGGCTGGCCTCTTTGTGTTTGCCTGTATTTCCTGTCCCCAGCTGCACTGCACCTGAGCACTCATGCACTGATCCCGAAGCACATGGAATTGCTGTGCTCTCTGGTTTGTTTGCCAGTCCCAGTGCTGGTTTGTTTGCCATCTCACAGGTCCCAGCCCAGCAGAGTCTGTGGGCACATGTAAAATTTAAAGGGATCTAGTGTGTAGGACATGCCCATTGAGGAGGTGCTGAAAGGGAAGTCTGTATTGAAGTGCTTCCTTTGCGAGTAGGAATGTTATGCTCTAAGGATAGAGGCAAATGAGGGATTTGTGTAGCGCTTAAAGTTTTCCAAAGTTAATTGACTCCCATACCTTTTAATCTCAAAGAGATCCCTGTGGGTTTTCCCCCTCGTGGGGATGATCACTGGTGTTAGCCGTCCTGCTCCCTTGGCTGGTCCAGAGCAAAAGTCTGAGCTCACCTGCAGCATCACTTTGTCAACAAATGCAGGTAGGTAGCAATTAGCACAAGTCTGAGGTCTTTCCTTGCAGGCTGCTCTCTATGAACAGCTTTTCTTTCATAAGCAGCATTGCTCAGCAGCAGAGCCGTGCCCCAGGTCGGACTGACCGTGTTAGGGCCACACAGGGCAGGTACTGCCTGTGCCAGCAGAAGGACGGGGCACAGAGGAGCCAAGTGCCTGGCAGATCTCTGTACTGATAGCACAGACCTTGATTTTGTGGCTGTGCAAGTTGTGCTTGATTTTGAGGATGGCTGGGTGGAAAAACACACTTAGTGGCATGGTCTGGTAGGGCTGTGTGCTGAAAGGCAATAGAACTGTACAAATAATCCATGTGGTTAAGGAGATCAGTAAATGCCTGGATGAATTGGTTATTCACAGTGGTTTGCTGGTTTTCTTTAATCTGGTTTGGGGTATGACAGGTTGATGTTAGGCTTTCCCAAGGATCCCAGGCATATGCTCCTGAAGAAATGCCCTCCTGTTTGGCACAGCCAAGTGCAGCTCTTTCTAAGTGATCTGCTTTTGTCTATAAGAAGCAACAGCCACAAATGGTTTTGGAATAATCAGAGCATTTGCATCCAGCAGAATTTGTCTTGGAATAATCAGACCATTTGCATCCAACAGAATTTTTCTACCATAAAACTGTATCACTGGAGATGGAAGTGAGAAAGATAGGTGGGGAAAGGTAGGATCTGGTTCTGTTCTAAATGACAGTTTGCCAGTCTGGAACTTTGCTGCCTCAGCCTCTTCCCTGTGGAAAAAATTATATTTATAGGAACTTGCTGTAAACAATTAAATGAAAATATGCATTATTGACTCCACTGAAACTCCAAGAACTCTGCAGTCCTTGGTGAAATCTCACTTCTGCATGCCTCTAGGGTCGGAGCAGGGAAAGGAAACAGTGTTGCGTGGCCGTGGTCGTAGCTCCCTTCCAATTCAATGCTACTTTTGTACTTTGTTTTGCTCAAAATTAAAGTAAGTATAAGTCACTTTATTTCAGTGGTAAATAGGTTCAGTCCTTAGGCCTAAAAGCTCTATGTACACTTGCTTTTCCAACCCCATCACAAACAAAAGCTTTTCCACCTTTTGCCATATAAATTCCTGAAAACTCAAGGGTGGACACGAAGCGCAATCTTTGCACTTAATAGAATTTGTTGTGTGAGAGACAAATCAGAAGAATAAAGAGGAGACTTCTGGGATGTGATTTCCCTCTTTATGAATTTCCTGGTATATTTATTCTCTCGGTTACTTTGCTGTCAACAAAGTAACAAAGCTGTATCGTTTTGGGATGAAAAAGTGCAGATTAGTACAAATCCTGTCAGGGCAAAAAGGTGTGAGAATTAAAGTTTGAAAGAAATATAGAAAATTCAGCTGATTCCTAGTTGAATAAGTGAATATTTCTGGATGATTAGAAATGAATCACCCAGGTGAGAAGAGAAGTGATGCTGACAGATGGAGAAGCATCACAGATAGGTAAGTTTTGAAGGGCAGACCTCCAAAATGTGATCTGTAATGTGTGGCCCTTCCAATATTCTGCTTGCTCTTGTAGAGGCTGCCAAGTGATGCTGGTTACTGGAGCTTTGGGATGATGTGTAGCTCACACTGCCTGGATGGTTTCTAGAAGGAGGCTTTGTAAGCAGCAGGTGCTGGTGGGTTCTCTTTGTGCTGGCCATGGCAGGTGGCACCGCAGCGTCGGCGCTCGGACAGCACTGCTTGGGTCACAGCATTGCTTTAAAGCTGTGATTCTCTCTCAGGTGCCTGGCTGCCCTTGTGCCTGCCCGTGGTACTGAGTACTGTGTACGTGGCAGATGTAGTGCCCTTACTCTATTTTTCCTCTTATTTTTCCTCTGGGCTCGTACCTGGCTCTGCAGAGGCATAAATCAGTTGTCCCAAAAAGGGAGGTGCTGAGGATAGGGAGGAGACTTGTGTTTCAAGATGGTCAGAAGTACTGCAGGAGGTTCTTCTGGCTCTTCTCATCAGCAGCATTGAGGGTACAAAACTGCAAAATGAGTAACACATGTTTTGAAGGAATTAAATGTGAAACTGGAAAAGGAAACGTGTCTCAAGTAAAACAAAGGCTTGCCAGATAAACCATTACACTCTAGAAATCTGCTGCTGTTAAAATAAAAAATTGTTTTTGAAAGGGTTCCATGTGGTATTGTTTGCATTTTCCCATGTTCAGTAAAGAAGTATCACTTGATTTCAGTTGAGTAAAAACAAACACGTGTGCAGCTAACAGATACTCTTATACCTCACCTGCATAGTGACCTCTGCTTTCTGCCCTTAGGGTTTTCTCTGTGGATTCCTGGATGCAACAACTCTTCTGTCTACTGGTGCTTTTTGAGTGTGGTAGTGTGAGATAAAGACTTGCCTTCTGCCAGCTCAGCGCTATTCAGCTGCCCTGCCCTAATCAGCATTGCTTCTGGATGTTTTATCAGATTTTGCTCTGCTATTTGTTTGCTTGTGTTTAAAGTATCAGATTTTTGCTATGGAAGTCATTGGCTGTTAGAACTGAAACAGCGCAGGGGTTGCTTTGGAAAAGAAAGGCCTGGGGAAGCCTGCTGCCTGCTCTGGTCAGGACACAGAGCAGAGGTCTGCAGTAACCAGCTCCCAGCCCAACATCTCTCTGAAAACACTCTCTTGTGAACATTAGGGTGAGTCAGTTCAGCTTTGGCTGCTGAGGGGCATTCCAAATAAAATAGCATTCTCCCTCTTCCTGCCTTTCTGGGGTGGGCATTGCACGGACAGTAACACTGCAGATGGCCAGACAAAGCACCCTTGCTTAAAAATAGGTGTCCAAGGTGTCCATTAGCCTGTTTGAGTACTGTGTATGTGGCAGATACAGCCTGGGGCCTGTGGGAAAAGCCTTCCCAAATGCATCCTTATGGGAGTCTCTTCTTCCCATGGCTTAGAAAGTAAGCTATCAACAGCTATGTGCAGTCACCAGGCTCCTGGTGACCAGGCAGAGGGTATGGAGGAGTTAATGTGCTTTCTTAATTTTCTGAGAGCATTTTCTGTAAATCAGATCACTGCCTCGTGTTCCTTACGGAGCTCACAGGCAGGACAGAGGGTTGGAGGGCCCAGAGTGACTGGTGAGGAGTCTGGGTGGTTTGTTCAGGGGTCACTCAGCAGAGAGAGACACAGAAATCTCTCAACACAATTGAGGTGGGAAGCAAAAATCGGGATTTTGTGCTTTTAGATCTCAGGGGTAAGCAGACAATTGCTGTTTAGGACTGAAATAAGAACAGGTGTGAACATAACTTTGTGTCTGCTTGGCATGAGTAGTTCTTTCTACATATTAGGAGCCTTTTAATAAAAGAAGCCTTTTAAAATTCTTGTTGTTACATCCATCAAAGGGGAAATGTCCTTTTTGTACTCAGTAGGTTTCCTTAGTCCTGAGTTGCTCTGAGTGGAAGAAGTCTCATTTCATGTATGCTTCGACCACTTTTACCATTCCCTGGGTATAAGCTAGGGCACTGCAGGCTTGATGGACAAGTCAGCACGTTCATCCCTTCTAGAGGAAGAATGTAGCTTCAGGTGATGTTTCATTTAACTTATTTCCTAAAAGAAATGGAGGAAGGGGGAGTAGAGCATCTCCCGTGTCTGGGGTTTTATAGGTGGAATGTAGCACATACAAAACTACATTTTTACCTTCCCACTGAACATAAAGGGATGCTCAGATTAAGTGCCAGGACAGCTTGTTTGCTTTATTTATGTGTCTGTGTGTGCACAGTACTTACTGAGGTTCCTGAAATACTGAGAAAGCTTTTGGACACATGGAGGTACAGGTAAGAAGAAGCCCCGGAAGAAAGGCTTGGCTAGTACTGCACTGATTTAAAGATTGGTGTTGGCAGAGAACTTGCCGTGTCCCCTGGAAACCTTTTCACAGAGTGGGTAAAAACATCCTGTTTCTTGGATCGAGTCTGATGTGTGAGGCTTACCTGCTGAATCTGGGATTTGTAGTTGCATGCCAGGTTAAATACAGCTGGAGGATTAGACAAGTTGTAATTGCATGGGCTGACATCAAAACTGTCTTCAGCCATTCTTTAGCAATCTAAAAAGCATTTGCTTACATGTAATCTGCCTCTGTGTTCTAACCAGGCCCTTCAAACCGTGTCCAGAGCACTGTTTGCTAATGTGATAATCGACACCCTATATAACATTGTGCCTTCAGCTTTCAGTCCTTTACTGAGCTCCGAATCCAAGTCTTTTCCTTGCCATTTTCTTCCCTGGCTGCTCATGTGTTTAGGCAGATACAAAAAATCCTCACTAGAGATGGCCTGTGTGGTGCTCAGGCTGAAAGGCTGGGCAAGTGTTTCTGTCAGGATGGGTTGTTCCTGCGAGCTGCCCTAGCAGGTTCAGTTGTTCCACAGTGCTGCCTCTCTAAAGAACGAGTGTCTAGGAAGCTGCCTCACTTTTGAGCGCTGTAAAGCCCTTGCTCTTGGTCATGCTTACTCTGAGTCACTTGGGAGACTGTAAATCTTGGGTTTTTCAGGACAGGTTTGTATGGCGTGCAGAGATATCAAATTATCTTTTCAATGTGGAAAGGCATACTTTGCTGAAACGCATTTTCCCCTTGGCTGTCTGAGGCTGTCAGAAGATATGAAACTTGGTCTTAAGTTGAAGCCTTTGAATCGAATTCTTGTTCCCAATACAAAGCAAAAATACTGAACAATGGAGTTTATGTGATGTTCATACTTCAAATCCAGAGGGTAATATCAGAGGCTCTTGTATTTGATCTGCGTGGTTCCTCTGAGTATTTTTGCCATTTTACTGCATCTCCCTATCAAGGGAGTATTATTTATATGAGATAATCCTCATTTGGTTCCAGTTTGTTAAATGAAAGGAATGTGTTAGGCAGTCAGTTCTTAAGAGGTCTGGAATCTGGTCTGTAATTGAATCCATTCCCTCTCAGCTAATTTATGTAATCTGATGAGAAACAAGTGTAGTACAGTTTGTTCAAAGAAAATGGAGAATGTTCACTTTATCAAACCATAGCACAAAAGTGTTTTGAATGAAACAGCACAGCGAAAGGCCAAGTTTGGGTTCCCTTGTCTGATGAACCGTACTTGGGGCGCTTCTCCTAATGAATGAGGATGGAGGGAATGTCTTGCAGTGGAATGGCATTCTTTGGGTTCTGTGTGAACTGCCTGGTTTATTGGTTTTCCGTGGCAGCGTGCTAGGTGTGCTGTTTGTGAAACTGCGAGCTGGGTGCTGTTGTGTCCTCAGGCTTCACTTGTGACTGCTGCATTTTCTGTTATTCTTATGTGTGCATGCTGTTTTCTAAACCAGAGCTAGGTAAGGAGCTGTTCTGCTGCAGCACCTGGCCCCTAGATTTTCCCTTGCCTAATGAAGTCAAGTCCCTCCTTTATCTCTCCAGCAGTGAAACTAATTTACTCTGGGCCCAGCACGCATCAGGCTGAGCAGGGCGGCCCAGTCGGGACCCGTGGGCGCTTGGGAGTGGCACCTTGGGCACGGTTATCACAAGAACCATCCCCTTGTTCTGCCCTTCTCCTCGCACTGCTGCTGTGGGCGAGCACCTGGCAGGCACTTGCTGGCTGGGGTTGGAATTCTCTCCCCTTGTGTTCTTGGGTGTATTCAGAGATACAATCTGGTAATCTGTAAGGACCTGCAGGCCAAGTCATGGCCAGCAAGCCATTCCCAACATGGGGCAGATGGCAACTTCTCCCTTCCCTGCTCTACCCTGTGGGTTTAAGAGCAGTGAGGAGATCTGCTGTAGGCCCACACATCCAGGGCTGGAGAGGGAAGGAGGCAGTGGGAGCTGAACAGAGCTCCAGCTGTGCCTGTGGAGCACAAAGGCAGCAGTGACCCCATGCAGGGGAGAGGGGTGGTAACCCCAGAGTCCAGCCCAAAGCCTCTGGAAGGCGTGGGATGCTCCGTGGATGCCCGACAGTTGGTGACAGGAGCAGCTCACGTGCGACAGACAGCTGTCACTGTGATCTGCCAGCTTCCAGGGCACAGTTTGGGGAAATGGGTGGCAAAGGGGTGAAACTGGAGAGCCTGATGAGAACAAAGCCAGGGCAGGCTGCTGTTGCTCCCAGCCTGTGGCTGGAGCCATATGGGGGAAAAATATCTTCTCAACATTTACAAGTGACTCTGTATTCTTCTTGCATAATGGTGGTCCCCATGTATGAGGCTTGATGTCTGCACTCACAGGTAGCATGCCCTGATTTTTGGAAGATTTTCACTCTCCTGATCATGTGCGTTGCTGTCTCTCATTGGGCATCAAGGATTTTTGTTACAGTCTTCACATCTTTGGGAGGTGAAAGCAAGATACTGTGCTGATGTGAGGAGGTGCCATGCAGGAGTCCAGGGGATAATCCCTAGGAATGCAAAAAGCAGCAGGGATCAAGATAGATGTTGGATAGATGCATAGGTAGGAAGGAGAGAGTACATTCAGACTTGATGTTTGCATGTGTGAGATGTAAAATCTATTGCTGCCAACTCAGTAAATGTATAATTTGAAGATCTATGGTTCCACATCTGGCTTGTCTTTAACTACACTAAATACAACTTTTCCCTTTAAATTTCTCTCTTTTTTACAATTTCAACTTCAATCTTATAAGAAAGATCAAATCTCGTCTGAGGGAAGATGGGCTTTTTACAGCTTTGGATAAACTAACCCTATATATTTGCAGTAGGGAAATGGAAACTACAGATTACTAAAATCTTATGGGAGAAAGAGTTGTGACTTAGGGAATATGCTATCCTGCCCTCCCTGTATTGTCTGGTTTGGTGTCTGGGCATCAGCCAGAGGCCTGTGTGCTGCTCCTGGAGCTGCTGCTGTGATTGCTGCCACACACAGGTGTCTGAGGAACTGCTTTCCCTCTGAGTTCCACCAGGAAATAGCTGTGGCCGTGCCCATGCCTGCACCCAGGAGGCCAGAGGCTGTTTCTTGGTGATTGACTTGCAGGAAACAGAACCGATGGGATGGGGGGACATTTGCTTTAACTCCTTGTAAAAGCTTCCAAAACTGTTATTGGGGAAAGACCTGGCACCTCTAAAATTGTAAGGAGAGGGAGGAGCAGGAAGAGGCAGAGAACAGCCCCTGATGGGCTCAGGGTGGATCTGCGATTACTGGCTTTTGTGGCTGCATTTTCCAAACTCTGCTGCCTAAGCTATGTCAGTAATTAAAGATCCAGTGAAGAACGGGTATGCAACTGCACTTCCCACATCCTTGGTGAGGTCTGAGCAATCAGGGTCTTGGAATAAACATTTGGTTGAAAAATTCCTCAGTACCCTGAGCTGAATCTACTCATCTCCTGTACTGCAGCAGAGATCTGCAAGTAATTTGACCACATACAAAACATTGTTTCAGCAAAAAGTTCTTGTTCAGTATTGCCATATTTCCCCTTATTTTGGATTATTGATCTTTTCTCCCATGTAATGCCAGTTAATTTTCCTTTCTGTGTAAATGTCTTGCAATTAATCATTTCACTGCTCATCCTTAGATTTCATTAGTAAAAAGTATATTTATAAAAATCATCCGTGTCTTATAGGATGCTCAAAATGTGAGCTGTGGGATCTGCATTGAAGGAATGGTAGTCAGGAGTCATGCTCGGGAGTGCTGGCTGCTCAGGAAACCCGTCTGCTTCCCTGCCCACCTGTGCCTGCATGCCAGCTGCCCTCCTGCTGTTGTGTCCCTTCTGACATCCAAAGCATTACCACAAAATGGAAGCTCCCAAGTGACATGCTGTTATCCTTTGCCAATACTAACTGGAGGAAGCTCTGGCCGCTGCCCTAAGTGGAAATCTGTCCCCAAACCCTTCTGTGGTCTGGCTTGCATTCTAAAGGAAAGGTTGATTTTCTTAGACCAACAGGACAGAGCATAAGAAAGTAACTTGGCAGCCTTACACTCCATTCCTCTGAAATGTCACTGGGTGTTGTTCCCAAGCTCTTGTCACTGTTCAGCCCTGATCAGACCCAAGTGAAGTGGACATGCACAGTAATCAAGAGAGGAGCATTCCAAGGACTGATAACCACATGAAAGCTTCTCGTGTGTATTCTTAGGCCTTGTGCCTCTTTAGCAGAAGCAAATGCCAACTGTCCAGCCCAAAACTACTTCTCGCTGAAAACATAAGGTGCATGGAAGTGTCCAAGTTTTTTTCCAAAAGGAGATTATAGTGTTGTCACAGATTGTGACATTTACCGCAGGTACAGGGTTTGCACACTGCCTTAAGGGAACTGATTTTGGGCATTGATGGGCAAGTGGATCCCTGGAAATATAGATTTCTTACCGGGGGGGAGAGTTGCAGGTCTTTTTCCAGCACATCTGAGCTGTGTGCATCAGTTAAGGTCTGCAGGTTGTATTAGCCTGTATATGTTTTCAGTTCTTTTCTATTCCTTCAGCACCCCACCAAAATCATAATTTCGTTCTTTTTATGTGGCATCTGAATCTTTGGTCTTGCAAGAACATGGGGATCTGTTGTTGTGGTGTTTGCTTTGGATCACAGAGCGAAGCTGGAAAGTAGCAGGAGGTTGGTGCCGAAGAGCTTCATTCTGCTGAGCCACCAGCACAGTCACAGCAGGGTTGTTATTATTTAGTAGAACATGTTTGGTCATTAGATGCTCTCCTTTTGGCCCTCTGTGAAAGAGGCAGCTGGGGAAGCTGTACCCTTAGCTCCATTTCCCCACACCCAGAAATCAGATTACAGATGACTAAAACCTTTGGGCAGTTCTCTGCGAGGCAGGCAGGGACAAGCAGTGCAGGCCAAGCCACAGTTCCCACCGCAAAGAAAACAAAAACACAGGTGCTGGAGGGGCTGCGGCCACGCAGATGAGCTGTGTGTACAGAACAGGGCTTTGCATGGAAGGGGAACACGGTTCTTGTTCCTTGGCTGTTGTTCGCTCAGGGCGTGCTTCATTCCAGCTCGCCTCCAGGCAGAGTTCTTACAGGTCCTGCAGCAGAGCTTCTCTGTGGTGAGAGAAACGTGTGATCCTGGGGCCTGAGAGAAGAAATGCTGCTGGAGGGCCCCTCCAGGGGGAAGGCTGCTGCTGGCCACCTGAGCAAACACCCAGCCCAGCTGGAAAAGGCAGCACGGGGGATGCAGGGAATGGCTGTGCACAAGGGGGTTTGCTCAGGGCTTCCCACCTCGGTCTGCCTCATGCAAGGCTGTTCCCTGTGTGCACCTCTGGGGCCATGGGCATGAGCATGACAAGGAGCACCTGCCTCCTTGGTTCCAGTAATGGGAGAGCCAGTGCGGGGCGTTGAGGTCCATGGAGCATGGTTCCAGGCAGTGCTGGATCGGTGCCATGGTTCCAGGCATTGCTGGATCAGTCCTGTAGTTCCAGGCAGTGCTGGATCAGTCCCGTGGTTCCGGGCAGTGCTGGATGAGGAGCTGCTCAGGTACCAGGTGTACCTGGAATGTGTGTGTGTCAGCGATGCTAGGAAGGGTTATGGGCCAGGGCACGGTGGTCCTGCAGAGCAGATAACCCCAGGGAGATGAGACAAGGTCCCTGGATGCGGGACAGCACACCTGAGCCAGGGTTTGGGGTCTGGTAAGAGTGGGGGTGGCTCAGGAAACGCACGGCTGGGCAGAGCTGGTGCCACTGCCCCAAAGAGTTGGTGTCAGAAGCCCTGCCATGGCAGAGCACAAGGAAACCCTTCTGAGACAGCCAAACAGATGTGCAGGGGGCTGGTGGGGTGGAGCTGCAGTGGGGAATTCTCCAGATGACAGCCAGGAGACCTGGATGCAGGAGCCATGGCAGCAGAGATTGCTGTGTGAGTGAGCTCTGCAGCAGCTGAGAGCCAGGCAAATAGCAGCACCAGTGTGGGGTTAGCCTTCACATGCTGAACAGATTTTGCTAATATCACTTTGTTATGCAAATATGTAATTATTTCATTTCCTCTAGAAGGAGTATTTGTGGTTTCCTGTTCCCCGGAACTTCCGAGTGCTTGTAAAGGGAACAAATAGCCACAAAGTTACTGGGTTGTGCACTCTGTGGCAAGCTCTGAGAAAGTGATAAACCTTGGAGTTTTGGTGGAGGTTTGAAATAGCACTTTTGAAGGGGCTGCTGGAGGGTGGTGAGGCTGGCCCTGACGATGCCACAGGACTTGCTCACCATTTAAATAAACTTAATTTGGATTGAAGCCTGCTCTCTGCCAGCTGCTAAGGAATGAAAAGGCCAGGTTGCTGCACAGGCTGGAGACTGTGGTGATGAGGATGGAGCTGCTCAGGCCCAATAGGGCCTGGAGTTGTGCTGGCTGTAGCTGGAGGGCAGGGTATGTCTGGATAACTGGTTTGCAGCACTTATGTGGAAGAAGCAGAAAAGGAATAGCAGAGAGGTGCAGAAGCACTGTTCCCTTGGAGGTCAGGTGTGAAAGTTTGTCAGCTGTGGAGAGGAGTTCCTGGTTTGGTTTGGATGGTACACTCACAAAGCTCTGGCATTTAAAAATTTCATGGAGTGGGGGATATTCCTAAACTTTGCAATCTGCAGAACTCTGTGTAATGAGTGTTTTGATATGTCACAGGGACAGTCCATAAAGTGAGGAATTTTTGAAACCCTGTGTGTGCCTGCGGCAGCTGTTTGAAAAGGGGGATTCAGAGAAGGCTCCTAATGCCCCGACAAGTCACTTTTTCCTTTCTGTTTCACATGCAGTGTCCTCTTTCTCTCTCCTTGCTGGCTGTAACAGGCTTGAATAGGCCTAACTTTCTATTTTAGACACTTAGCTGCAGTCAAGTGCTGGGGCGAGGTTCTGGGAACCGAATTTGGGGTTAATTTTATATAAGCAGGGCTTTCTGCTAACACTCAAAGGATTTTAAATAAAATCTCAGCCATAGGGTGCTTGAGCTTCCATGTTGAACTAAAAGTAGTTCCTGTCTAATCCCCTTTTGCTTGAGAATGGTGTAACAGGTACACAGTGTCTGAGGGTTTATTTAATTTTTTTTCAACTCAGGTAATTCTTGATTTACAGTGGTCTGATCTCAAGAGTCAGGAAGCTGCTCAGAGGATATGTTGGAGATGTGCAAAAGATGACTTCTTCCAGCAAATGGCTTGGTGCTGTAGGTATAGGACAGGATTCAGTTATGCCACTTCTTATTTAAAGACTTGTGGTGTGTTGTTGCTTGGGATTTTTATTTTATGTTATGTCTTCCAACAGTAGGAAAAAGCTGAAATCCTGAAATTATCCTGAAATGGTAATTTCCAGTTGCATAGAAGTGCTTCTTTGGGACTGATAGCTCTGCCGTGGATATAAGCCAGGGACTGCTGCTTGTGCTGAATTTTTTGGCCATCAGTTTAAATAATTTTGTTTTATTTCTGCACAGATCCACATTGGTTTTATTACTTGTGTCCAAAAAAAAGCAATTATACCTTAATTTTTTCATTATGAACTTACTAATTATGTTTACTTGTATTGTTAGCTTTTATATTGCATTTAGTGTGTATTTTTTATCTAGTGAGAAGTAGAGGTAATGGTACTACTTGCGTGGATAGTGACATGGTGTGTGTTTCCACATCTATGGATAGGATATAGAGATGCATGTGGCAGCTTTGGTGCCTCAGCACTGTTAGAGGATGAGTCATTGCCAGGGGTTGTATCTGAGCCTTCAAATGTGGGAGCATATAAAAATCACTACTGTGCTGTTGAGAATCTTCACTTTCCTCCCTGCCTGCTGGTGGGCACTCACCTCTTGTAGTTACAGATGGGCTTATACGGTGCATAACGGTGCTTGCTGCCCATCCTAATGTCAGTGTAATTTGAGAGGCAATACATAAAGTGTCATAGTGTTCTATTTGGGGCTGGATAATGATACACTTGCTGTAGCCCGTGGAAAGGCCAAATGCCCCGTGCTGAAAATGCCATGTGCTAAGCTCAGTGTGCTGGTCTGTAGGCCAATCTTATTATCTCCCCTCTTCAGCTTAGAAACCAAGCTGATCTTGGGAACCAGCACATTTATAAACTGTGACACTGCACTGAGGCTCCTCTTCCACCTCCCGTGTGTTCCCTGCCCGAGGTACAGATGAGGCACCCCTTTATTCCAAAGCAGATTTGTAAGGCACAGCATCGTATGTGCTGGGCTGTTGTGTGAGGCTGTGGCACTGCCAAGGGCGGGTGAGACGTTTCTGTCCTCTGGTGCTGAAAGACAGCAAATACGGGAGGCGCATGGAATTGTCTCAGCCGAGCAATGAACACCTTGCCGTGCCCTGCTGTAGTGAAGGATTTCTCTAGGTGCACGTCTGCTCCCACGGGCTCCAGGTGCTGAGGGCACCTCCCGGCCGGGCTGGAGGAAGCCGAGGGTCACTGAGCCTGGCTGGTACTCGGGAGGGGCAGGCAGAAACCCAGCACAAGCCGGCGAGCATCGCTGCCACCTGCCCGGTGGAATGTGCTCCGCTCCCAGCCAAGCCTTCAGACGTTCCAGGGGAGAAGCGTGAGTGCGCTACTACTCCTGATATTTTTTTCCCTTTTTTTTATGAGATCACGTTATTGTACGGCCTTTGGGAGGGGCTGGGTGGAGGCGGGCAGGGGACCGTCCTCCGCCTGGATCGCCGTCCGCCCAGGGGGATGGAGTTTCCAGAGCATCCCCTCCCTCCATCCCGTCGGTCCCGTCCCGTGGCTGCGCTCCCCTGGGGTGGCGGCTCCCCGCACTTGGCCCCGCCGCAGCGAGGCCGGGCGGGGCGATCGCCGCGCTTTCCCCGCGGGGCTGCACCGAGTGCCGGCCGTGCCGGGAGCAGCAGCACCGCCGCCTCTGCCCCGACAGCAACCTGCACGGCTGGGAATAAAAAATAAAGCCCTCGCTCCCCGCCGCCAAGGGAGGGCGGTCCACACCGCGGAGCTTTCCTCCGCCCCGCTTTTTTGTCGGTTTTTTTTCAGTTTTCCCCTTTTTTCCTTCTCCAGGAGGAGAACGCCCCGAGCGCGCTTTCCGCGCAGTCCCGGGCTCTCCCGGCCGCGCCGAGGGGCCCCGGGCGCCGCCGCCGCGCCGGAGGGGCGGGATGGCGTGGTCAGCCCGCTGGGTGCTGTGCCTGTGCCTGGGATGGGGCTGCCTATGCCTGGCTCTGGGCGACGCGCTGCGGCCGCGCCGGCTCGGGCTGCGGCGCCGCGCTGCTCCGGGAGCCGTGCGGGCCGGCCGCGCCCGGGCCCCCGCAGGTGAGGACGGCGCGGGGCAGCGGCGGCCCGGGCGGCCGGCGGCGGCCGACAGAGTGGCGGAGCACATGCTGCGGCTCTACGAGCAGTACCGTGACCCGCCGACACCGGCCGGGCCGTGGCTCCGCCGGGGAAACACGGTGCGCGGCTTCCGCCCGCTGCCCTCAGGTGAGTGCGCTCCGCGGCCGGGGAAAGAGGGCAGCACCGCGGGGTCAGAGCATCGCTGGGGTGGGGCCCGGAGAGCGCGGTGGAGGGGAGAAATGAGAGAATTGGAGGAGTATCCCTTCCTGCGGGGACTGTCGTATATTAGGTTATGCCCTGTACTTTATTGCCTTAGTACTTCTGCTCTGCATCGGGCATCACTG
The DNA here is from genome assembly GCF_037042795.1 of Molothrus aeneus. Classification (NCBI taxonomy): domain Eukaryota; kingdom Metazoa; phylum Chordata; class Aves; order Passeriformes; family Icteridae; genus Molothrus; species Molothrus aeneus. Next base: position 19,468 of record NC_089649.1, on the reverse strand, counting down.
TCATCAGGATAGCTGAGTACAGTGCGAGGGAGGTGGAGTAATTAGCAGATCTTCTCCGGAGTCCCCTGTGTGTTAGTGGTGTTCTGCACCTGTAACTTCTGTTGGAGCCAAGGGCTGATCTGCGCCTGATGGAGCCGTGCCATGGTTTGAGGTTTACTGACAATGAGATGCAGTGGCAGATGAAGTCAGTTGAAGCATGACTTAGGTGTCACAAATACTTCATCTTGGCATCTTTGGAAGGGGCGCTTACAACTCTCCGTGATTACACACTGGCATGCACAGGTAGATGGGTGAAAATGTAAAAACATTTTCTGTAAGGGAGGGGGATGTGTTTAACATGCCAGCATCTCAAAAGAACCATGTCCTAACAGAAAGAGAAAAGTCACTGTCTTGGTGCTAACCCTAACCCTTCTCTCTTGTGGTTTTTGTGCATGTGAGCTCCACAAGGGCTAAATGGAATGGCCAGAAGCCAAAGATGAGCATCGCTGGGATGTCCTTCCCTTATCTGCTGCACCCCAAAACCTTGCTGTGTGTGGGACAGCTGTCAGGGCACACAAAGAAGCCCCATTTGCCAGTCTCTTGCTTTTCTTTACACCAGTGTGCTGACCCAGTGCCTTTTTCTTAGACAAGCATCAGTAAAAGTGAGAGCTGTCTGTGAGGTTCAGTGACTTGCTTCAGGTCCTTCCTATCTGAGGAAAGAGAGCTGTGAGTGGCAGGCTCCCTTGCTTCTTCAAAAGCAACAATGTCTTTTATAAGGCAGCTCTGAACAGAGATCAAATACAATGAGGAATGAGTTGCTTGGTGTCTTAGGTTTCAACTCTGCAAGTTTCTCTGTCCACAGGAGAGGCTTTAGAGGAGTACTTACCCTGGGTTTGGAGCATCAAGAGCCAGGACTCTGCCCAGCTCCTGCTCTTTCTGAAGAGCTCTCTTGCCTTTCTAACGTGGCTTGTTTGCTTCGTGAAGTCTTATGTCCTTGACTCTCACTGACTTAAGCCTACCAAAAGAGGGGAGGATGTAATATTCACTACAGCCCCCTCCCTCCCAATAAAAGGAGAGGTTGTTAATGACCCTAGCAGAGCAATATTTGCTCTGTTACAGATATCTGATTAAAGCCATTTATTTTTCTAAACCTAGAATGTTGTTGGTTGAAATCCCATCTCTGTGGTCTTTCTGATTATATTAGTACTCTCACTTGATGTTGAGTGGCAGCAGTCCTATAAACACACTGCTTGCTAATCCTTTTCCTCCTCCAATGCTTTCACAGATCGAGTGCCAAAGCAATAAATTGGTTTTAAAAATCGTTGACACTTTAATAACTATTTATGCAAAATATTTAACCAGTTAGCTGTTGTCTTTCTCTTGCTGTTGGCAACAGCAGCAGCTTATTTTGTGTGGTTATTGATGGCAGAAAATCTGTTTCCAGAAAGCCCTTATATTTGATGTTTCTCAGGGGGGTGGTGGGTGCAATGGAAAGACCTTTTCTGTCTTCTTTCCTTGGGCCCAACTGCCTGACAAGGCCTGCCATGAACATGGCACATCCAGCAGTATTCCTCTTTCAAGCTTTTTGTCTGCTGGGAGCAGAAGTTCCCCCAGAATTGTCCCATGTCTCCTCCATCTACAGCAAGAGGTCTTGAAGCAAATTTTCAGTGGTTTCATTTGCAGTTTAACCTTGCAATTTAGTCTGACATTTTCAGGAGAGAAACTCTTCCTTTTCTGAAGCACAAATTTTCTGAGCTCCCAAGGGTAGCTGTGGAACCTTTCTGTCCTTGCTTTTCGTCTGCGGAGGCTTCTGCTTCTTCTGCAGCACATGGAAAAGGCCCTTCCCCAATCTCCCAGGTAACCCTGCAGACAGATTTTGGAGGCTCTGGAGTGTTGTGTGATGAGACCAAAAGCTCGTAGGATTTCTTGAAGCTCATCCCTGTTTCTAGTCAGAGAACAGGGGTGTTGCATGTGGCAGCTGTGGCCCTGTAACCAACAGCCAACAAAACCCAGCTAAAACTGATTGATCAAAACAAGCATCCTCATTCCTGGTAAAAGCAAGTTTCTCTTTTTGTGGCTCAGTTCTCTGAGGGGATGGGACCAGAGCTTCAGCCCCATGTGGCACCTCTTTGAAGCCTCCTGCCCTGAAATCTCTCATGCACCAGACTTCACAACCAGGCTGGACAGTTGCTTGTTTGGGCTGGAGCTTTTGGCCATTGATTTTGATGAATGTTCATGTGATCATTCAGGCAAATTTGTTTCCTGTTAATCTTGCTAAATCTTACCTGGGTGCATAATTGTACAGTTTGAATAGCGCAGGAAAAGGAGCCTGTGGCTGTGACAAAACTGAAAAGAAACCCCAAGCCTGAAATCCATGAGGAGTGCAGTGAGGATGTACATATATCTTTCTCTGAGTGTTTAGTTACACTTTAATACTGTTCTCTTTTATGGACTTAACTGCTCTAATTTGTTTCTCTGTATTTGAGTCGAGGGATGTTCAGCCTGTGATTTCTGTAGCAGCTCTTCTCGCTGTTGCAGGACATTTCTGGGACAGCTCTGGTAGTCCTTGTATTGCTTTGGACAGGCCTTTTCCAGTTCTTTACCTGTGGGTGCCACAGGAGTGAGTAGTTTTCCATCCGTTGTCACTCTAAAAAGACATAGGAAGAACATGAGCCACAGTGGAGCACTGAGGCAGTTCTGGCAAGGGAACTCTGGAGCTGTGGTCCTGCAGGGGTGTCTGTACACAACTGGTCTCTCCTCCTGGAAGAGACCTGAGCAGAAATGTGCTTACCCTCAGCACTGCCTCTGGAAGTGTGCTGGTGGCTGCCCAGGCTCAGGAGTTGGAGGTCACATACAGCACGAAGAAATAAAAGAGCGGAAAGATAAAAGCCTCAAATGCAGATTAGGTTTGCTTCTGAAAGCATTTTTAATCCTAGCATCACTTAAGGAACACGGCTTGCAAATGAGTCCTGACTTTGTTTGGAAGGTCCTCCTAATGGTGTTATAGTAAAGCTGTACAATCAGAAATTACTTTAAACTCTTTTTTAACGACTGAAGTTCAAGTAATTTCAGGTATTACACCTGCCCCTAGGCCAATTCTTGTGGTTTTAGAGCTATGTTCTCCTCCCTTTCCAAAGGCCTTTCTTCCCTTTGTTGTGGTGCGAAGTGCCCACGCAAACGGGGAAACAACGGAGCTCACCGGCTGCCATCAGCCTGCAGAAACCAGTCCAGGCCAAATGCTGGCCCCTTTGAGCACCAGAGTATCAGGGGCTCTTTGCAACAAGAGCTTTACAAATATCCAGTCAGGAGACTTGTGTTTTTTCCTTCTGCGTGTTTCTTCAGTTTTGGGGTTTGCTGGTTTTTTTGCTGCACTCCTGTAAATACAATGCAAGCAGTAGCATCCTGGTATTTTTCAGGAACTTGACAAACATTAAGCTAAGATTTGGGCAGATGAGCCCAAATCTGCAAGCCTCTGAGGCAAATGAGCAGGATCTGTAGGTTTGATCTCTCAGGACAGAATTTTCTGGCTTCTGCCACTGTATGTCTCACAGTGGTGCCATGCATGTGAGCGACCTGTGTTGGCAGTTCCCTGCCAGTCCCTGTTTCTAGAATTCATTGCTTCAGCCTGAGGAGCTGTGGCATCAGAGCACAGGCTGTGCACAAGTTGCTTTTCACCCCAGCAGCCCAAGTGCAATGAATCATGGCTGTGAGGATTCTGCCCATATTTGTGTCTGCTGTGGAATATACCCCCTTAGCCTGCTTGGCTTGTGCCAGCTTTGAGCTAGATGTGTTTAGTCTTCACACCTGCTGTGGTCCTCCTGCTTAAAATATAGAGAAAAGAGATCAAGTGGCCACTGTGCAGCACACTTAGGCTGTTCAACGTGCAGATTTGTGGGTTTCATACCATGAAACCCTCGTGTAAGTTAGGTCCCGGGTATGCAGCTTTGCTGTTTCTACACAAGTTGTTTATTTGAGCAGCTGATAGCTTTAGTCCGTGGTGAACTTGCTGCTGTTTTATATCAAGTTGCTAGCTGCTGTGATGTTACCTGCTTTGCTAAAAGAGTTAGTAAAACCAGTTTGGCACCCAGTCCTATGCTCTTTCAAAAGGGAGAACTGCATCCCATCTTTTCCTTTTGCACAGAACACAAACTGGTAACTAGGAAGCAGCAGCCAAGTAAGAGGAAGATGGGAGAAAAGACAAAATCTGGTTTCCAAATCTGTTTTTGTTGAGGAACTTGTTCCTGTTTCCAGCTCCTAGTGAACTTTTGTACATGGGCTGTGAAGTGATGAGAACAGGATTTTACACCGGAAACGCCGATCCATTCTTAACCAGGCCCTGGCACAAGGGCACCTCTTTAATATCTCCTTTAAATGATGGCTAATGGTGACTGTATAACTAAATAGGCCTCGTTATTGCATCCTTTTTCACCCGTGGGATAGATTTGGCAGTCCATAAAAATGTCAGGGCATCCTCTATAAAGGTAAACAGACCACATGTTAGCAGATTCATTCCAGCTTATTGATGCCTGAAATCCCCCTTGTGACAGGAATCTGCCTGTGCTAACAACTTCGGTCTTGACAGACCTACTGCACTTCCTTAAAAACACGTTTCTAAGGCCAGTCACAGGCCTTCCTTGCAGCTGTGGGTTGGTGTGGGGAGGTGAGGAAGTGTGAACCGTGCCCCTAAGATCCAGCAGGTACAGGTACTTCAGCTGCTGTGCCAGGAGCTGGGTTCGAGTAAACAGTCTGGAATGGTTTCCAGCAGAGCAAAAACACAGTCTTGTTTCAATGAAATGAAATTTTCCTGAGCAAAAGTTGCTTTTGTAGTTATTTTAAAGCTTCCTTGACATGCCTGTTATTTTTAAGGGTAATTTCTAGCCCGGGGAACACTTATTTCAGTGCAATGCTCACACGTGGGAATCGGGTATTGGTGTCACACAAGTGGTATACTGGACCCAGTGCTCCCAAATTTTGATGGAACCCCAGGTTATGCAGTTGGGTTTCTCGAGGTGGAATCTGGTGGATCCACAGATGTCTGTGCTGGCCACTAGTAACTGTTTTTGAGGTGATTTTGCAGATGAAAGATGGGAGAACTCAGAGCTGCTGAAGCTTGGAGGTGGTTGTGTAGGAAAATAGCACCATCTACTGCAAGTGCTTTGTCTTGGCATAGAGCTGCAGGCTGGAATTTAGCTTTTAACCAAAACTATAGATTCCCTCTGTGTCTGCCCCATGCTGTCCAGAATTTCTTGATGAACAAAAGGAGCTTCCTTTTTCTTTTAATACAATATGCCAGTTTAGAAAAGGCAGGATTTTTTAAGTGGCATTGGTAATAAAAATTAAGATCAAAACTTGTCCTTCAGCATACAGCAGTGATGCAAATAATAGCTTCTTAAACAGATGCCCATGAGACACCATGAATTCTGGCTCCTGAGACTGATCTACTCAGTGCCCTGCAAAAGTGTGTATTAACCTTATTACATCCCAAAGTATGTAATAACTTTCTTACATCAATGGTTACAAACCAATCAGAGATCAGGTCCTCATGTATGCCTGGTGCAAGCATAATCAAGGGCTGGTTTTGGCTTGAGGAATAAAAAGTGGGATAGAACTCCAGGTAAATCTAGTTCCCTAGGCATCTGTTATAGTGGTATGTGAGTTTTCAGCACTTAGAAAGTTACCTATGCGCTCTGCTGTCAGATGAGGCTGAACGTGTAAACAAAGATTATTCCTTAGGTTATTTGGCCTTTTCACTCTTTTGGCCCTGTTCTGCTGAAGAAAACATGGAGTTTTTTTCCATAATTCCATGAAGCAGTGCATCTGCTAAGTTGGGGAGAAGGGTTCTCTCTTTCTTCCTGCTTTTTTTAATGTACTTATTGGAATACTATGACACAAAAATGTCCAGAAGAGGAGGAAGCTGCTTGGATTGCTGGGATAGGGATGGGGCTGCACAGGGAGAGTCCAGGCGTTTGCCACACTTACCTGAGTGGCACTGGCCATTGGGATACTGCAGGCTGGAGGCACAGAACATGAAATTGTCAATGTCTGTGAAAGATGAGTACTGGAAATGATGTTTTCACTTGCCCGGGCAGGGGACTTCCTACCTTGTGTGGAGGGTGGGAGTGGTGTGGCTGGTCATCCCTAGTCCATGGCCATCTCTGTGCTTCTCATTGCTTGGACTGACCCTTTGGAGAGGCTTTTCACACGCCGTGGTGTCCAAAAAGCATTTAATTCTGCATGCCCCCATTTCCATCACGTGTCAAGATGTTTCCAGCCCTTTGGGCGGGGCTGCAGACCGTACCTTAGCTACACTGTATTTGAGTTTTCCCTGCCAGCCTGGTTTTACAGCCTAACATTCTGATCTGTATTTCTCTTTTCTCTGAAGGACAGAAATAACTGCAGCCCACAGGGATTTTTAAAAGAAAAATTACACCTTCCTCTTGAGCCTTGCTGTTGCACTTTGTGGGGGTTAGAGTCCCCCACGTGTTCCACCCCACGACCCCTCAAATCTGGTTTTGCGTTGGCTTTCTTTGGGCTGTTGGGGTTGCTCTAGTACTGTCTGCCTGCCTTCAGCTGTATGATTAAATACCTTCTAACTCTGGCATGAAAACTGATAAAGTGTCCAGGATGGAATGACTAAATGTACCCAGTGTAACTGATTGCTCTAGCGGGAAACTTCAGGTGTGATTAGTACCTGACTTAGCCAAAAGGCTGTCAGAGCAGCCCTGTGTCCCCTCTGGATGACATTTTTAGATGCCCGTATTCTTACGTGATTACTTGTTTTTCTAGGGAGCCCCGAGGGCCAGGACGTGTACGTTTTTAACCTGACATCACTCACAGAGTCTGAAAATGTCCTGTCAGCCTCAGTGTATTATTACATTGGTGATCTGCTGCATGTGAAGTGGAACTGTTCCCAGCCCAGTGGCTGTTCCCATCACCAACACAGGAAACCTGAAATTCAGATACACCTTTCAGTTTGGACCTTTCCTTCAGCTGGGAGCCCGGCTCGGAGCCTGGGACGTTTCCTCATCAATGTCTCCTCTGCTTACCAGGATGTCCTCTCCTGGCAGTGGAAGGATATCACTCAGCTCCTGCACGAGGCAAAGCAAAACAACAAGCTGTTGATCAGCATTAAAATGGATCTGCCCGGCCATCATCCCTGGGAAAGGGTGTCTTCCTCCCACGAGCCCTACATCCTGATCTACGCCAACGATTCCGCCATCTCCGAGCCTGAGAGTGTTGTGTCCACTCTGCGAGGACACCGTCATCCTCTGGCCAGGGTCCTTCCCAAGCCACAAGGCCACAGGAGGAGGAGACGCTCTGCAAACGTCCTGTTGCCACTGCAGAACAACGAGCTCCCAGGAGCCCAGTACCAGTACGGGGAGGAGCAGAGGTGGGAGGGCACGAGGCCCTACAAGACCTTCCAGCCAGAGCTGACAGACAGGGCCAGGAGCAAGAAGAAGCAGAGGAAGAGCCATCTGCAGAAGAGCCAGACTCTGCAGTTTGATGAGCAGACACTGAAGAAGGCAAGGAGGAAGCAGTGGAACGAGCCCAGGAGCTGCGCCCGGCGCTACCTCAAGGTGGATTTTGCAGACATCGGCTGGAGCGAGTGGATTATTTCCCCCAAGTCCTTCGACGCCTATTACTGCTCAGGAGAATGCCAATTCCCAATTCCAAAGGTATGTTGCTTTTTCACTGTCTGTTACCATAAATTGGGCATTTTGTTTGCCATGTCTGAGGGGATCCAAAAGCAATGGATCCAGGCCCACTCACTTTCAAAATATCCCATGGTTTGTAAGAGCTGGTTGCATGTGAGTAGCAGGGGAGGCTGATGTGCTCCTAGCCCTGTGACCTGGATTGATGAACTCTTTTTCAAATGTCCAGTGTCATTCTTAGAAACATTCCTAGTAGATCCTGGAGGCTGCTTAAACCTGGGATTTGAGGCTGGCCTAAAATGAGGGGCATGCACAAGTAACAGCTGCAGGAAACATCAGTAAAGGCAGGGCTCTTGGACTCACTGCAGCCTTTCATTCCAGAGTCTTTGGTCCTGCCACAGAGAAGCCAGAGCAGTTGGTTCCAAAATATATGTGGCATTTCAGTGGCTTAGGGAGGCAAGGGAGTCTCCCTTTGAAAGTGGTGGCTGGAAGAATAGCACCCAAGGGGATGGAGCCCAGGCAAAGCAAGCTGCAGAAGGTGGGGTCCTCTCCTTGGAGGAGGAGAAGACTTGCCTAGCTCCAGCTGCAGGGTGGGCTTCAAAGCTTGGCATCACAGGATTTGCTGCTACTGAGAGTGTGTTTGCAGAGGGATACCCTGACCCTCAGGCAATAACAGACTACTCTGTGCCTCTGGGTACATCACGTTCCCTTGCTAAGGGTGAGCCCCTAGAGTTAGCAACCTGGTGGGTAATGGAGAACAGATGTGCCACCCACACCTCCAGATGTGCATGTTTTTAGCCATGCCCTGGTTCTAGCCAGCTGGTTTGACTGCTGTCCAACCCACCTGTGCTGGGAGCATGACCTGGCATAGAGCTTGTGGCCACAGAGATGTTTTCCTGTCAGAAATGAGAGCTCACAGCTGCCTTTTGTGCCCTGCTTGTAACCCAGCTGCAAGAACACCCCGCAGGGCAGTAGGTGTTCTACCTTGTGGCATGTGATCGGCAGGCTCAGGACAACTGTTGGGCCCCCAGTTATTCTGGGGAGAATGCTGCCCAGTAGCTGAGTAAGGAAACGTGGCTGGGGGCTACCAGAGCTTTCACTTCCCTTTGAAGACAGAAATGATACAGAAATCTAAGTTGTATGATAATCCAAAACTTGTTTTTAAATCCCTGGCTGCTACTGCTGAGGGGTATAGGTACTCTTGGATTCAAAGCAAAGCAACAGAAATGTCTTTGATCAGCTTAGATGGGGATTTAAAACTTCACGTACTAATGTGCTGAGCAAAAGAGATGACAAGCTGGAATTCACAGTTATTCCTGATCTTTTTGCAGGTCCATATCTAACCCTTAAGACTGACTCTTTTTTCCCAGAACCAAATCATCTCTCATTCCAGCAAAACTGCAAGTTGAACATTTGGCCAAAATGACATGGTTCTGTGTATTTCTCAGGGACATGTGATGGGATACACACTAAGCTGTTTTGATTCCCAGACTGTGTGTGTAAGAACAACTCTAAAAGCCAAAGCAAAAGTCCCCGGCTAAAAGCTGTATCTTGTGTATTTTTCATGCTCACTTATCTCTTGTACAGATACTTGGATCAGGAAGTATTTCAGGCTTCAGAGAAAAACTTTGTGCTTTTCATTCCTCTGCATTGGTTTTTTATTTTTATGAACACCTTAAATGGCTTCTGGTTTTGTGATCAAGAGTTACCGTGCCAGGCAGATTGGCTTTCTCTTCAGAGCAAACCCAAGCTCTGGTGACTCTTTTCATGAATTTGGGGAACTTTGCCCTTCAAAGTTTCTCCCCTGAGAAAAATGTCACTTTAGTGTGAAGCAGAGCTGTCTTGGAGGCTCACTTCCTCAGCAGTGCCACTGGCTGCAGATGTTCCAGCTGAGGGGTCTCAACGGGGCCCTTCAACAAAGCAATGTTATTGTAGAGTAGTGAATCCATGGCAGTGTGGGTGCAGTGACATGTTCTGCCGTGTCTTTCTCTTGCAGGCCATGAAGCCATCCAACCACGCCACCATCCAGAGCATTGTGAGAGCTGTTGGAGTCGTCCCCGGCATCCCCGAGCCTTGCTGTGTTCCTGACAAAATGTCTTCCCTCAGTATCTTATTCTTTGATGAGAACAAGAACGTGGTTCTGAAGGTGTACCCCAACATGACAGTGGAGTCCTGTGCGTGCAGATAACGCCTTGGGAGGCTGTGGGCAATGCCAGGGTGAGGGCTTGCTGTCTGGGGAAGGGGTGGGCAGGAGTCTCATCATACCTGCTTCATGTTTGCACTGCCATGCATCTCCTTTGGACAAGAAAATGTAAAGAAATTCAGTCAGTGAGAGTGGGAGGAGGATGGATTCCAAACAGCGATTCCAAGAGAAGTGAACACAATCTTCATTTGACCGTGATTGTGACCGAGACGCAAGGCTTGGGAATGGCACCTGACTGTACCTGTTGGAAGTGAGAGGGGAAGGAAGGATCTGCAGATTTTTGAGACTGCCCAAAGGACATGGTGATCTATTTTTGTACAAGGTGTTGGAAGCAGCACAGGCTGGTACTTCCTATCTCTGTTCTAATGGTGACTAATGGCAAGGGGAGGTTAGAAATGTAATAGTCTTCATTTTAAAGCTAAGTTTCTTGCCTTAGGTTTTAGAGTAGTACAAGGCAGCAAAACAAATCTGACATCCTGAAAGCTGTAGGTAAGCCCAGGGGACCATGCATCTCCTTGGCAGGAGGTTACCCACCTTGTGTGCGAGTTCCTTTCTCCTGACAGTGCTCTGTAATTGAGCCCTTGGGAGCTCAGCAGTCCCGGGCACAGGAGCTCCAAGCAGCCCTGCTGAGGGCGTCCCTCTGAATTCTGCTATGGACACTCAGCAGGCCAGGGCTGTGGAAATGCCACTCTCAGTTAGATGGCTGAATGGCTTGTTCACCTCGAGTTCTAGAACAGTCTTCCAAATAATCTGTGGGCTGCCTGCTTGCAAGGGGGCTGTGGCCAGGCTGTGCAGTGGCCTCTACTCCCAAGTAACAAGGGACAGGACCAGGGGTCACAGCCTCCAGCTGCACCAGGGAAGGGACAGGCTGGACATTAGGAAGAATTTCTTCGTGGAGAGGATGGTCAGGCAGTGGAAGGGGCTGCCCACAAGATGCTGGAGTCACCCTCCATGGAGCTGTTCAGGAGGAAAGGGGCACTCGGTGCTCTGATTTAGCTGGCAAGGTGGTGATTCGGTTCTTCCATCCTCAGGGGGCCCTGAACTCATCAGCAGCAGCAGGGTGTCACTCCTGGGGCAGGGCTGGTCCCAGAGACTGGCACCCTCAGCTGAGGAGAGGCTTGTGAGTTTGCAGGATGGGTTTAGTGGCTCCGTTTTCCTTCTAAAACCAGCATTTGTAAATGATTTCTAGGGAAAGGTTTATCTGTGTACAGAGTGTCAATTTAAAAAAGTGAAAATCACCCCCAAGAAAGAAAAGTTATTTTGTATATGGAAAGAAACTTTTACAGATGCTTCTAATTTATTTTGTATCCATGGCCCTCCTAATGTATCCTCCTTTATCTCAGCACTCTTCAAGCCATGCAGTTTTCTCTGTCAGTGCAAAGATGAGCTGCCAGGACTGTAGGGGAGCTCTAAAGGACAGGAGCACCCGCAGGGTGAAGGGCATGTTTCACTGCTGATGGATAAGCTTGTCTGCTCTGTATTGTTTTCCTCCAGTCATGTGGACATTGTGCTCAGAATTCCGGAGAAGTGGAAAATAAAATGGCTTTAAAATGAAAATCCATGTTTTCCTGTGTGGCACTCAGACGTTTCCAAGAACATTCAGGGCCGCCTGGGAGAGCCTTTCCTGAACCTCTTCAGGCTTCTGGTGCTCGGGGCTGTGGGGTTTGTTGTGCAGAAAACATCCCAGGCTGTCTGCCACGGGTCTGGATGTGGGTTTCCACAGTTCCTCAGAGTGGGGAAAGGCCAAGAGGCTGGTGGGAAGGGCTTCCTCCCAGGCCTGGGCAGCCTCAGGACACCTCAAGTTTTGTTTTTAAATGTTTGTTCTCTTTTGCTTCCAAGCCCAGGGCAAAGCTGAGAAAAGGTGGAGAGTAGCAAGTGGGACTCCCATGTTTAGATCCATCCTTGGATTCCAGGTTCTCCTGGTGGGTCTGTGCTGCCTGAGGGAAGGAAACGTTGGCAGTACCTGTTTGTTCACCTGTGCAGCTGGGAGGAGACACTGAGCATGGAATTGCAGGGAAGCTGCACTTGTGTAGTTACTGGAGGAGAAGCATCCTGCCCCACGTCCTGTGGTCATTTCCCCTCTGGATCCTTGTTTGCCTCTGTGTCTCTGTATCCCTCTGTCCTTGCTGTGTATCTGTTTTTTTCTCTGTCTTTCTCCATGCCTCACTCGTGTTCCTTTTTATTCTCTGTGGCGCTCCCCAAGACATTGTTCCTCACAGGATCCTTGTGTCCCGTTCCCTGTTTCTGTTTTTCTTGCCTTTTTTCTTGCCTTTTTTCTTGAAAGCTATATGTCTGGTGCAGTAGAAAATTTCAGGCTCCCAGGGAGTAAATAGTTTTCTTTAAATCATTATAGTTTGGGGTTCTTTTACTCACAGGTAGCCTGAAAGTTTCTACTACAGAAAGAAAAGGAAAAGAAAAGAAAAAAGAAAAGAAAAAAGAAAGAAAGAAAGCCATAAGCAGTAGAAATGTTCAGGCTACTTGGGGGCAAGAAAAAAGGCAAGAAAGGGAAGAAGAACGGCAGGAAAAAAGGCCAAAAAAAGGCAAGAAAGGCAAGAAAAAAGGCAAAAAAGGGAAGAAGAACGGCAGGAAAAAAGGCCAAAAAAAGGCAAGAAAGGCAAGAAAAAAGGCAAAAAAGGGAAGAAGAACGGCAGGAAAAAAGGCCAAAAAAAGGCAAGAAAGGCAAGAAAAAAGGCAAAAAAGGGAAGAAGAACGGCAGGAAAAAAGGCCAAAAAAAGGCAAGAAAGGCAAGAAAAAAGGCAAAAAAGACAAGAAAAAAGGCAAAAAAGGCAAGAAGAACGGCAGGAAAAAAGGCCAAAAAAATACAAGAAAGGCAAGAAAAAAGGCAAAAAAGGGAAGAAAAAAGGCAAAAAAGGAAGAAGAACGGCAGGAAAAAATGCAAGAAGAAAGGCAAGAAAAAATGCCGGAAAAAAAGGGAAGAAAAAAGGCAAGAAAGGCCAGAAAGAAAGCCCAGAAAAAAGGCAGGAAAGCCCAGAAAAAAGGCCAGAAAAAGGAAGAAAAACCAGAAAAATGCAAGAAAGGCCAGAAACAAGGCAAGAAAAAAGGGATGAAAGGCAAGAAGCACCCACAGTAGGACCTTGAAAAAGAGTGTCATTGTTTACATGATAGGAAATACGCCGGTCTGACCCTGCAGTGGTTCTGACGCTGCTGGATGGACCTACTGGAGGCAGTGACAGTATGATCTGTGTAGCATATGGGCATCAGTTTGGTTTCATCAATGAGAGTGCAGGGGAGTCCTGCAGATTGCATCATGTTCAAACTAACAGGGTAAGTTTTCATCAGTTGAAACTTTTTTTGCGGACCCTCACTGAGCATAATTTGTTGCAGACTCAGTGCATGCTGGGCTGACCTAGGAGTGTAAGGAGCTCATGTGTGCTACTTTTTGCTTTAGGACACTCTGAGGTATTTATTCCTTTTGGGATACATGATAATAATTCCCAAGAGAGGTAGTTATAAGATATGACATTGGGAAAAAGCTTGTGTTGTTGGAATGTTGTTGTCAAAAGTTAATTTTTCCTTCTTAGCCAGTAGTTAGCTTTTTGCTTTATTTTTGTGGTATCAGTATTTTATTGTTTAAAAAATTGCTTCAAAATAACTTCAGTGGTTGACCACCAGTATCTTGTTCAGATTTGCCTATTTGCTTGTAGCTAAAATGTTTACATATTGTTTATCATTCTATTTAAGAAGCTGCTGCCCAGTCAACTGGATAGTAATAACTGAATATCTGTCTAGGACATAGGGAGAGGATTTAGGTAATGTCTTTGTTTTCAGAAAAAAGTTCCAATGTAGTTTCTAAATAGATGTGGACAAGTAGCTTTAGACCCAATTAAAAAAAAAAAAAAAAAAAAAGGGCTTGAAGGAAGCGCTGCACTGCTGTCCAGGGCAGTTGGACTCGTTCTGTGCCTTCTTTGGGGGTGAGGAAAAGGGGATGAAGACTCGGGGCTCTGATGCCGTTGGGGGAGATCCCCCTAGGAGAGGGATGGGGGAGCAGGTATGTTATCATGTAATATACAACAAATTATAAATATAAATATGAAAATTATAAATATAGAACCATTTTTAATAGTTAAATAAAGCAGGGTTTTTTTATTTGTCAATAGGCAGGGTTTAGATTATAAAAATTAAAAATACAAATAATATAAAGGTAGAAATCTAAGTATAGAAATATAAATACATATAGATATATATAAAATTTAAAAATATAGGAAAAATTAGTTGTAGCAGTAGATATGATACATAATATAAATAATCATTTAAATATATTTTTAGAATTTTATATATATTATATAATTATTAATGTAATGCATCAAAAGAAACTATAAATATAAATGTGAATATAATTATACAAAGTATAAATAAAAATATGTCAATATCGTTTAAAAGAAGGGCTTTTTTTGTATTTATTTGGTTAGAGAAGGGGTTTTTATTTTGAATACTAGAAGTATTATAGAAATATAAATCTAAATATAGAAATATACAATCAATATATAAAGATATTTATAAAAACACAACCGAATGACGCCGCCTTCGGCCGAATCGAACGAGCTCAGCCGAACCTTACGACCTCGACAGAACCGAGGCGAAGCTTACGAGGCTGGCTGAACCGAAGCGAGTTCGGCCGAACCCGGCCTGCTGCTCTCGTGCCCATTAATTAGCGCGAGTGCGGTCACAGCCTAATGTGACCCGGTTGTGTCCGTGCGATGGCCGGGCCGCCCGCAGGAGGCGGCAGCAGGAGAGCCCCGAGCCGGGCGAGTTTAACGTGAGGCGGCGCCGCTTTCCCGCCCTCAGGGAGCCGAGCCGAACCGAGCTGCGCCGAACACAGGGAGCGGCTCCGAGTTCAGCCGAACCGAGCCGAGCCGCGCCGAAGAGGCCAATGCAGCCGACAATAGCCGACTTTAGCCGATAATAGCTGAATTTAGCCGAACAGCCGTCTCTAGCCGAGTGTCTCCGAAGCGAGCCGAGCTCGGCCGAGAGCAGCATCCCGGGCAGGGCGAGGCGCCGGGCCGGGTTCGGGGTGCAGCCGGGGCTCTGTGAGGCTTCCCCGCCTGTCCCTCTCTCTACCCCTCCTTCCTTCTCCCCGTATTCTCCTTCTTTCGCTCCCTTTCTCCCATTCCCTCTCATCCCCAAGCCCGGCTCCTTCCTGTCCTGTCCCTACCCCGCTACTCCCTTCTGTTCCCCCTCTGTCCACCCTTCCTCTGCCCCCCTCCTGGGCTTTCCCTTCCCATCCCGCTTTTTCCTCCACAGCCTGACCTCCCTCCATGCCCTTTTTCATCCGCTGCTATCGCTCCTCTCTTCCCGCCCCCCCTTCTTTCCCCCGCAGCCGCGGGGCTCGGGGTGCCGGAGAATAAAGCCCAGAGGGCCGGAGCCCGGCGCCCCTCGGCCCTTGCAGGAGTCTCCGCGCGGGGCCGGAGGCTCTCGTCGGATCCCCCCGTGCCGCTCAAACACCCCGGCCGACAGCGCCGGACCTGCGGCTTTCCCTGCATCGCGCTGAGAGTGGCCCTCGCTCTGTCCCATCCCGTCCTGTCCCCGCCGTCTCTGCCGCTCCCTCTCGCTGCCGCTCGCCCGTGACAGCGAGGCTGGGGAGGAACCTCAACCCTTCTGGGGGCTGCCCCCCCTTTCTTGTTGCAGCAGAATCCCTTTTTGGGGAGATGTGCATGTGGAAAGGGCTTGAAGGAAGCGCTGCACTGCTGTCCAGGGCAGTTGCTGTGCCTTCTTTGGGGATGAGGAAAAGGGGGTGAAGACTCGAGGCTCTGATGCCGTTGGGGGCACCCCGAGGTCCCTAGGAGAGGGAGCCCCACTGCAGTGCAGGAGCAGGTGGGTGGTGGGCAAGGGGGGTCACGCTGGGTGCCGTCCCCCAGAGGGACCCAAAGCTGCCACAAAATTCACAGGGTGGAGTGGGTGTAGAATGCTAAAACCCGTTATTCCTTTTTATAGGTACTGGTAAAGAATAGGAATTTGTATCTAAATTCATTTGGGGAGAAGCCCTCTCTGTCCACTCATTTGTTTACAGGAATGTAGGAAACTCTGCCTAGAGATGGGTAGTAGTTTTGAAAATATTGCTGTAACGTTTTTATCTAGGAATGAACCAAGCTGTGCCCTGAAACCCTGAAACAGCTGCAGGGGCTGAATGCAATAGAAAGGGCTCTCTGGCACCTTTTGCCTCCGTTCTCTGCCAGTCCCCAAATCCTGTCACAGTCCCGGAAGAGGCGCTTGTCATCCAGAGTGCCAAAATGAAGACCTGTGAAATCCTAGCTCTGCCTTGTGTTTCATGAGGTTTTTTTACTTCATATTTATGTCATTACAGAAAGCAAGGAAAGAAGAAATGTGACTGGTTCCCACTATTGCTGTGTGAAGGCTTTTTTTAAAGGCTGGTGTGTTTATATTCTTTTTTTTCACTCCAAGCTTGACTTTTCCCCTCGTTTTTCGAGGTCTGCTGCATTGGGTGTCCCAAGGAGGGTTGGATTCCTCAGCAGGGGCCTTAGGAGATGTTGCTGATTCTGCTTTTTCTGAAGGTGTATCAAAGTTGCTACCAGAATGACAGTTTTCTCCACTGGAATGCTTTCCCTCAATGCCATCAGTGCACGTACGTGTTTTAATTGTGGAACCAGACGGACTAAGAAAAGCCAACACCCGTAGCAGATTTCTGTTTGCTCTGTTTCTGTGAGAAGCGGGCTGTGTGCTGGATGGGGAGAGGCGCTGTTGGAGAGTGGCATCAGCGCCAGGTGTGAGCTGTGAGGATGATGAGGGGCTCGGAGCAGCCCCAGGTGTGAGCTGTGAAGATGATGAGGGGCTCGGAGCATCCCCAGGTGTGAGCTGTGAGGATGATGGGGGCTCGGAGCATCCCCAGGTGTGAGCTGTGAGGATGATGGGGGCTCGGAGCATCCCCAGGTGTGAGCTGTGAGGATGGTGGGGGGCTCAGAGCATCCCCAGGTGTGAGCTGTGAGGATGATGGGGGTCGGCTCCTGCCGGGGGGAGGCTGTTTTAGGGGGAGGGTTTGGCTCAGCTCCCTTTTGCATGGAGCTGCTGAGTAGAGGGGTTTATGGGGGGCTCCTGGGGCTGTCTCATGGAAGGACTGTGAAAGCTTCTCACAGGGTCTGGGGGAACACCTGGATACGCAGAGCATTGCTTAAAGGAAGTGCCGAGGGACGAATCTTTGTGCCGGGAAGCAGCAGCCGAACAGGTGAGCCCGTGTGGATTTGTAGCGGGGACTTCTGTCCTTTCCCTTTTCAATTTCATCCTGCCAATCCCTCCCCGGTGCCCCCAGGGGAAAAAAAAGGAGCTCGTGAGGACAAAAGAAATTAAGGAGAGGGAAGCAGCTACTCTTCTGTTATTGTCTGTGTTTGAACTGGGGGGATCCCCCTTCACTTGTGGTTTTAAGGGTGTTGATTGAAGGAAAACTGCCTTTTCCCGGCTGTTAGGGGTATCACAGGGGTGACAGAGAATCCCTGTGTTCTACTTTAAGGGGAACGGGAAAAGTATTGTTGTCATATTATGGGCTAGATTTGAAGGTAGCTACCCCATTTTCATCATCCTAAGGTTTAAATTGAGGGGGCAGCCCCGGTGTCCCTCCTTTTAAAGGGTTTGAATTGAGGCCAAAATCCCCCTTTCCCCATCATTTGAAGGCTTTCATTTGAGGAACACCCCTTCTTTTCTACTCTTCTAGGGGATGAAATTGAAGGGGAGAACACATTTATTTGCTCTTGTTGCAGTGAGGTGAGCCCCGCCTGCGGCGTCAGTTTCGGGGTTCAATTGCAGGAAGCTGCAGCTCTGGCAGCGTTTGCAGGGCTGCAATCGGGCTGTGCTGCTGCATTTGAGGGCGCTTCTCTTGCCCGTGGCCCGGCACGGAACGTTCCCGCTCGGGAGCGCTCCTGGCACCGCCTGGGCAGTTGCTGAGGCGCACGGGGGATTTGGTGCGGCAGTGCCGGTGCGAGCCGTGCGGAGCCGAGCTGTGCCGGGCCGGGAGAGGCGGCACGGGCGCTGCTGCGCTGGCCCGGCCGGTGCCGGCCGCTCTGTCCGCTCCGTCTCCAGTTGCCTGCCTATGGCCACTCACGCAGCCACATTTCCCAACAATCTTTTGGATACTGCCATGAACAAAGACAAGACTAACAGGGAAGTTCCTCCTGAAGGGGAAAATGTAATTCTTATCTCTGAGGTCTAAGCATGTGGGGCGTCTTCTTGCATCTGTCACGCCCAGGCTTTTCAAAGCCCGGGCTGCCGAAACCCTCCGGGCTAACAAGAACTGGCAGCGATTCTGGCAGCCAACACTGCCCTCCAGTGTGGGTTGTTTGAACTCCATTCTACAATGGCTTTCTTTTTTGGGGTTAATAAATGCATTTAGAGTGCATGGACGAGCATCTCACCCCATGACTCCATCTAAATTCCAGAAAATAATTTTAAAATCTTCACAAATCATTACTTACCTTTTTTTTTAGGGAATTACTTTGAAAACATAAATAACTGTGTAAATATAGAAATATTCCTTCTAAATTTATATACGGTTTTATGTCCCGTGTAGTCATTTTTAAAAGATCTACGGAACTGCTGGATCAGCTTCAACAGGAATCTCTTCAGTGAAACTTGTGAGAGAAAAAGGACTTCATTCCTTCATATACTGAGCATTCAAACTATGACCTACCACAACTCACTCAAAATAAAAAAACATGGTGAGGTTAGAAACAGACAGAAGCATTTTGCCATAACCTTTGCAGATCTTTAAAACACCATCAAGAGAAATCAGCATGTTGTCAGACTATTATCCCAGCAGATTTCTGACAGTCCTTATAGTATAAAAAATAATAAAATTCTTACAAATCCAAACACCTTCCAGCACCCTCAAAACATGAAGAGCTGTTCATCTCTAACCATGGAACTTGTGTCACAGTCTGCACATCATGTGGATATACACAAACATCTCCTTCAGAAATAACTGGGGCCCTTTCAGGCATAGCTGATTTTAATTTATTACGTAATCATCTTACTTCTATCATTCATCTAGAAATTCCTGTGAAATTTCAATCCAGGTTTGCAGGCAAAGACATCATTAATACAACATTGAGTTAGCATGCTCAGGTAGTTCCAAACAACAAGTCACAGAAAGATTAACTTAGCCACATTTTCTGTCTTTTATCAAGTAAAAGGGCTAGGACACAAGGCAATAGCCTCAAGTGGTGCTGGAAAGAACAGGACATTTCTCCATGAAAGCCTTTCAGGTTTCTTTTCTGCCCATAGCCCTGTAACCTCACTGTGCCATAGGGAACATCCCAAGAAGACCAGGAAGTGCACTGGATTTACTGAAAATGCCAACAATGGGCATGTTCTGTGTCTCATACACTTCCCGATGGCTGCAAAGGCACACGGGGCTGCAGTGACATGCCATGTGCCAGCTGGGATCTGGTGTCACCCAGGTGCCCTCAGCTCCAGGCTGGCAGGGCTCTGGGCCCAGGGCAGCTGCCCCCAGCCCCTTTCCCAGCAACCCTCCTGGCTCCATGGTGGCCGCAGGCCTTGCCCAAAGCCAGATGCCACTGGCAGCTTTCCCCCTTTGGCCATGCACAATTCCCTCGCCCTGAGTGGCACCACTGGCATCCGGCTTGCCTGCCTGGCCCCTGCGCACTGCCAG